>NC_053447.1:66794791-67094791 GCF_007990345.1 Gossypium hirsutum | reverse complement strand
GTGGCTCCCTTGTTTTTCATCAGATCTTGGTGGACCATGTTGGTCGAAAGCTGTTTGTGTATTGGGCTACTATGGGTATGTAGTTTGATGAAAAAGAAAAACATGTATAATTAACGTTTGTGTGTTTGTATTGATTATATAAGCTTTCGATCTCAAATCTATTAAATGTCACATTTTAAAAGGGATTACATGAATCAATTGAACTAAACTCCGAGTTTAGATTTATTATTCTTTACTTATTCTTGTTTTCCCTTTTGCAATGACATTTTAGGTTGGCATAATTTACCGAAGATTGGATCAAATTGTGTTATGATAATGTATGAATATGTTTTGTTGGAGAAATTAGTTTATAGATATTTCCCACTACATTATCCATTATCCCTTTTCAATTATTTAATAACATTTCAACAAATTTTTTATAATTTAAAAATAAAAATAGATAAAAATTTAATTATAGTTTTCTTAAATTTATTTTAGTTTCCCAAGGTATCCACTCAAGCTTAGACGTTACTGTCGGATTGTGGAGGTTACATCATACATGAAAACATTAATTCTTAATTTTGATGAAACCCCACTTTCAACATAAAGAAAACCGATTTGAATAACTCATATACCCTAGGTGCATATGCCAAAGTCTAGTAAGATCATCATTTGACAAGGAAGAGGAAGCGACAGCTGCATCACTAGTAACAGTAGAACCTTGCAAAACATATAACTTGACAGTCTTTCTCTACCCTTTCATCACAACGAGGGAACCTTTGGAAATATTCAAAACCTCACTTTCAACTGTGTACCTGTACCTTTTTGAATCAAGAGTACTCAATGAAATTAAAATTCTCTTCAATTCTAGAACATGTCACACGTCACTAAGTGTTCTAACAACTCCGTCAAACATATTTACTTTAATCGTTCCAACACCTGTGATTTTACATGAAACATTATTTCCCATCAAAACAACACCTTCAGACACTGTTTCATAAGTTGTAAACAAATCCTGATTGGGACTCATGTAGAAGGTGCAGCTCGAATCAAGGATCCACTCCTCATTCACATTAGAATTGTTCACAGAAGCGACTAGAAGTTCACCATCACTGTAGTCTTCTACAACATCAGCTTCACCAAATTTTTCTGGTTGTTTTCCCTTTTGATTTGTAGCCTCCCTTTTGATCTTGTTCTGCAGCTTATAGCACTCAGATTTAATGTGCCCTTTCTTCTTACAGAAGTTACAAGTTTTACCTCTATTTGAATACTTTGATCTACCCTTCAATTTGCCACGAGGATTCCATTTTTGTGTCCTTCCACACTCATCATCAATATTCCGGTTTGTCTCTCACGAATCATGAGACCCTTTCCCTGAGAGTCGGGTTTAACCATAAGATGTTTCATTTTATCATACGATGTCAAAGAATCATAAGCCTCATCAACTGTGAGAGACTCGCGGCAATATAAAACCGTGTCTCTAAAGGTTGAATAAGACGGGGGAAACGAACAAAGTAGAACCAACACTAGATGTTCCTTATCATGCTTAATATGTCACCTATGAAACATTCAATTGATTAATATGTCAAATTAACAATTTTTATTGAATTAATAGAATTTTTAATGTCGTGATTAATTCGAACAATTATCTTAATTAGAGTGATTAAATTGAAAACAATTTAAAATGATCAAAATATGATAAACCATATTTTAAAGTGAATATGGGTGTAATTTAACTAAAGTATAATATAAACCTTTATACGTATATTGTAGTGATTAAAACAATAGGAAAGATATTGTGCATACGCAGATTATGAAAATGTAAGGACGTGTTTATATTTAGTGATGTTGGTTAGGTTTTCTTTTCTTTGTTCTTTTATATGTACTACTTTTGACCTCTCATGCTATTATTAAATTATAATATGATAATCTAATTTGATAATTTTTGTTGAAATATGATTAAAATAATTTTTACTATATTATATTAATATAAAATTTAAAATTAAAATTAAAATTAAAATATAAATAAAAGCATAACATAAAATATAAATCTTAATATCAATAGAAAATAAATATACAATCTCTATCTATTTTAATATATAATATTTTATGAATTAAAATTTATGTACTTTCAGTTAGGTACTAATTTAAATTTTATTTTTGTTGTGAAAGTTGTTGCTCGGTTCGTATCTTGTTATAACGAAATTATTTCTATATTTGAATTATCAAAATGGGACATAAATACATTTGAGTGCACTATTGGTGTTGAAAGGATGAGAAGATGAATAGAGTACCACACCAAGACTTGTTAGCAGCATAGACATTTCAGCTAACAATGTCACAAGAGAGATCTCCAAAGAAATTGGAACTCTCGTTGGGCTACTACCATTAAATTTGTCAAGGAATCTCCTAATAAGAAATATACCAAACAACATTGGCAACATGAAGTTAATGGAATCTCTTGATTTGTCGATTAATCAACGATGAAATCCCTCCAAATTTCTCCAATTTGAATTTCTAAAATCTATTCAACGTGATCTACAACAGGACAAATCTCGACAAGCACTCAACTTCAAAGCTTTAAAAACTTTTCTTACATGGACAATCATCTTTACGGACCTCCTCTCACTAAAAGATGCACCACAAAGGATATTATGGTTGATGTTACAATTATTGGAGGTAGCCATGAAAGAAGTAAAGTGAATTGGCTTTATGTCATCATAGTACTCGATACTTATTCATGCTTTCCCTTTTTTGCAAGAATAAATGACATTTCGAGCTTGTATAATTTATTGGAAGTATGCTCTGATGATGTATTGTATGATTGTGTTTAATTGTATTTCAATAATGAAGATGTTATTGTGTTAAAGAGGGCGATAAGGCAAGAACGAAATTGACAAAGTAGACATTATAAATCTAAAAATAAATCTTGCCCTATTGATGAATTGACAACCGCGATCTTTGTTTTTAAATGATCAATCTCAGCAACACCTTTGTTCAAACACAACATGGTCCTTCTCTTTTTCCTACTAGATGGTTTTAACGCTTTGGGTCAGATTGATGAATTGTTTTATCAAATAATGAAGTAAAAATTTAAAGATTAAAATAAAATTTAAGTCTTTATACCTATCGCACATTTGGAATTCAGTCCCCTACTTTTATTTTCAAGGATTTTATCTTTTTATTTTTTGAATTTAAAAATTTAGTGCGATAGTCAGCACTGTTAAAATTCATCTACTAAACTTACTAGTGTAACATTTAGAAACAAAACAAAAAAAAAGAGTTATCTTATTTGTCATGTAACAATAAAAATAATATTGAAAATAGCTATTAAGATTTTTTTTTTTAAAAAGTATCCATTTGAACTAATTATGATAAAATAATATTTTTGTTGGAGTAGTGCTCTTAAGAAAAAATGGCGATAACATTTTGATTGAAATAGTTAACAGCATTAACTATTTAGACTAAATAACCACATTATAAAAGTAAGAGAATCAAATTAAATAAAAAGTAAAGTATATAGATTAAATCTTAAGTTTCAACATAACATAGATGTCAAAATTAAAAATTGACCATTATATTATAATTTAAAAAATGAAAAAAAAGTATAAATTAATAATATAAAAATATAATGATAAAATTATGTTAAGAATTAAAATATATGAATTAAGTTTTAAATTTAAACATATTAAAAGGACCAAACTGAAACTTAGCCTTTTTATGAAATGCAATAAAAAAGAAAGAGAACATGTAAGTGTCACGGGCCGCAGTTCAAAGCCCGTGACCATCGCACCAAATGCATCCAATGGAGGTCTATTGCTCAGATAGAGATCATTTGGCCCACAAAAATTGACCCGATTCAAAGAGCTATTGGACAAGCCTGTCAAATTAAGCCTGGTTGGCCCGATAATGAAGAGATGGCAACTTAGGCTAATATGGTAACTAATCTTAGAAGATTAGATTAGATAAGGCTTATCTTGTAAATCCCTAAAATTAAGGGATATGGTTAATCTCATCCGTCGATATAAATGTATCTTGACCGTTGGTTTTGGGGGAGCTCAACTATAAATAGAGAGCCTTCCCCTCAGTTGTACTCACTCCATTCATTGTTTCATTATTCTTTGTGAATAAGAGAATAGAGAGCATTTACTCAAACACTTTGCGAGCGTTCTTTCTTTTGTTCTTTGTTGTTCTTCTTTTGGCATAAATCGCTTCCGCTCTTCAATTTGGTGCCTTGGAGGAGTTCTAAAAGAATCCTCACACGTGTTAAGGCTGACTTGGGCGAGTTTGGATGAACGGATCGCCTAAGGTTGCACGGATTGCGAGAAGAAAGGTCTAGCCCCATGACAAGTGGTATCCGAGCTGTTGGTTCGAACCAAGTGATATTTGAGTTATTGGTTCGAAGGCACCATTGGGATGTCGAAAGAAGAGTTTGAACAAAGGTGAGCGAGGAAGTTTTTGAGGGAGACATTATCGGTAGTAGAGGAACGTGTAGGTAAACTCGAGGGATCCATGGAGGATGTAAAGGAGGCACTCGATGGGGTCGAGGATCGCATAGCAAACTGGAAGGAGCAGTCGAGAGACTATGTAAAGATGTCTATTGGTTCCACCATGGATAAGGTAAACGAGTTGTTTAATTCATACAGGGATAAGCTGTCGGAAAGGAATGATGCTCTCGAGGCCATGATGATGGCTTTGAAAGAGGAAACAATGGCCACGACGAGAGCTTTGACCACAAGAATAGAGGAGCTCGAGGGAGAGCTGGCCTTGTGTCGAGCAGCTGTGGGGAAAGGAGTGGCAAATGCAGCACTCAGTAACGAGGATGTCCCGAAGCCGAAAGAGTTTGTGGGGACAAGGTTTGCATGCGATGTGGACAATTTCTTGAGGAGGATGGAAAACTACTTCCGTGCCAAAGGCATCATGAATGATGCGGTTAAGGTAAACACTGCTTCAATGTTTCTTACTGACATTGTGCTTTTATGGTGGTGAGGTAGGACCACAGATAAAAGACAAGGTGAGATAGGGACGTGGCAAGAGTTCCAATGCGAATTGAAGGGACAGTTTTACCCAGAATTTACCGAAGAAGAAGCTCGGGCAAAGTTGTAAGGGATAACGCAACGGGGCACAGTGGGGGAGTATGTTCAAGAGTTCAAGGAACTCATGCTCCAAGTTTCAGAGGCGACCGAAAGAGAGGCATTGCTTGCTTTTCAGAATGGATTGAAGCCGTGGGCCAGACAAGAGGTGGAACAAAGAGGTGTCCAAAAGCTGTCGGAAGCCATGACTATAGTTGAGTCCATGGTCAAGCTTGGTTTAGAGAAAGACAAGCTTGGGTCTTCCAAGTCTGAGGAAAGGGGCGTATGTGAAATGGATCACAAGGAAGATATTGTTGATGTCAATGGCAATGGCGACAATGGTGGTAATGGGAAACCACAAGTTGGGAAGAAAAAACCCAAGAGGAAAAGGGACAAGTTGAAATGCTTTCTTTGCGACGGTCCACACATGTTGAAGAAATGTCTGAAGAAATTCACGCTTAAGGAGAAGTCGGTGGGTAAGGCCTTGGTACTTGGTTCGAGCGCAAGGGGTGTCGAAGCCAAGGAGGCCGAAAACGAGAAGAAGCCAGTGGAGTGCTTCTTATGTCATGGTCCGCATAGGTTGCGGAAGTGTCCGAGAAAGTCTGTCATCAAGAGGAACGATGGAGTAGACAAGGAGCCCAAGAAGCTTGGTTCGAGCAAGGGAAAAACCGAAGCCAAGAGGGCAAAGGGGAGCGAAAAGAAGCGAGTAAAGTGCTTCTTGTGCCATGGTCCGCATGAGTTGTGGAACTGTCCAAAGCAAGCCGAAGTCAAAAGAAAGGCAACGTCTAAGCTTCGTGAGTCATCGGAGGGGTTTCCACCCAAGGAAGAGGTGAGTTTGTCATCGGACTTAGAGGAAAGAGTTGCGATGAAAACAGTGAAGCTGGGACCAATGAGGCTCAAGTTGAGTGAAGCGTCGGAGTTGGCCGAATCCTCTACAAGGCATCCACCTATGGGAGAGGTGGGTGGTGCATTAGACTTTAAGGGAAAAGAAGTGATGCATGTGGGACAGTTGACCAGAGTAAATGCAAAGGTACATTTCGAACACTGTGATAGTGTTTTGCATTCTAACTTGTTGATTTGGCAAGAACTTAGGGGCCCTTTCGAAGTTCTTGAGCAAAGAGGTCGAGAGATTGTGGGCAAAGTGAAGCCAAGTGTGGTGAATCAAGAGGATTCTGTTCGAGTCAAGTTAGAATGTGGACAAGAGAGTGACATAACTTCTTGTCATCGAGATGTACAAACGAGTAGGACGGTTCGAGTTAAGAAGCGATGTAAGCCGAGGCAAAAGTCCCGAAGGAAGGGGAAGGTTAAGGCGTTGAGACGAGACTGATGCGAATCCAGTCAGTGCCATTCAGAAGTCACAACGAGGACGTTGCGAGAATGGGTGGGGGAGAATGTCACGGGCCGCAGTTCAAAGCCCGTGACCATCGCACAAAATGCATCCAATGGAGGTCTATTGCTCAGATGGGGATCATTTGGCACACAAGAACTAGCCCGATTCAAAGAGCTATTGGACAAGCCTGTCAGATTGAAGCCTGGTTGGCCCGATAATGAAGAGATGGCAACTTAGGCTAATATGGTAACTAATCTTAGAAGATTAGATTAGATAAGGCTTATCTTGTAAATCCCTAAAATTAAGGGATATGGTTAATCTCATCCGTCGATGTAAATGTATCTTGACCGTTGGTTTTGGGGGAGCTCAACTATAAATAGAGAGTCTCCCCCTTAGTTGTACTCACTCCATTCATTGTTTCATTATTCTTTGTGAATAAGAGAATAGAGAGCATTTACTCAAACACTTTGCGAGCGTTCTTTCTGTTGTTCTTTGTTGTTCTTCCTTTGGCATAAATTGCTTCCGCTCTTCAATTTGGTACCTTGGAGGAGTTCTAAAAGAATCCTTACACGAGTTAAGGCTGACTTGGGCGAGTTTGGACGAACGGATCACCTAAGGCCGCACGAATTGCGAGATGAAAGGTCTAGCCCCGTGACATAAGTGTGTGCCACGTGTTAGAAGGAAGGTCCTTTGGACCTAAATTTTAAGTTTAAACATATTAAAAGGACCAAAACTGAATTTTAACCTTTTTTTATGAAAAGAAAAGAAAAAGGGAACATGTAAGTGGTGCCACGTGTCACAAGAAAGGTCCTTTTAACTTCTTGTTATATATATGTTATAAGTTTAAACATATTAAAAGGATCAAAACTAAAATTTAACCTTTTTCATGAAATGCAAAAAGAACATGTAAGCGTGTTCTTGTTTCTCTTGCAAGTGGAGTAGGTGCCGCAGTGACAGAGGGCAGGTGCAAGTGGGGTGTGCCACTTACGCTGCCGCTGATGGAGGCGGCGCCGGGCTAGGCCAAGGGTCAGAGCATGCGGCGCTAGGGTTTCAGTCTCTGAAACCCTAGTCTGACTTTTGGCACTTGGGCTTGGGTCTGTTGGGCTGTTTTGGGCTAGGTTATTGGGTTGAATTAGGTTGCTGTTTTTGTTTTGTTGGTATGGGCTTTTGGGATTTAGGTTTAATTGGGCTTGATATGTAATGGGTCATGGACTGTTGGTATATTTATTTGTTTGCATGTATTGGGCCTGGGCGAAATTGGGCTTGTACACAGGTGTTTTTGTCATGTTTATCATTTTTGGTGTAGTGTAAATTCGAACCTCAAGAGTGATGTGCAAAACATTATTATAAGAATGGAGGGTGGAAGAATTTGAAATTTAAATATTTATTTATGATTTATATATTATTAAAATTAAGAATTTGATTTCAAATATACAAGAAGTAGAGAAGGATAGAGGGTGGAAGCAATGGAGGGATGAAAAAAATTCAATGTTTCGCCCAAACGTGAATAATGGTGCTGGCATTGCAGCCTTCAAATGACTTTTCTAGTGTGAAATTAATGGTCGAAAAAGGTGGCCATTCTTTAAAAATTCATGATTAAATAGAAGAAAGTGTGAAAACCAACCCAATATAATGGCTCAACGCATGAAAAACACCATCCAACCAACTGCGACTCATCATACCACATTCACCAACACCGCCTTCCCATTCTACCTTTACGACAACTTCACTAATTTTTTCCTGTTTTTATTTAATTTCTTAATTATTTTATAATTTTTATTTTTATTTATTAACACCATTTTTTTTTCTTTGCTTAATATACCCATAGCCTCTAAAAACCTCATCAATGAACAAAAGCAAAATTGAAGCCTGAATTTTTTTTCAGTTTTAATATCAGTTAAAAGTAGTAAAAAACTAAATCTTTAAATCCAAGTGTTAACATCATAGGAGTAGAACAAAACAGAGCTGGCATGCCTAAGAAAATGGGAGGAATACAAATATAGAAAGAGAGATTCCTTGTCGATCCACGCATTCGTACAAATTACAAAAACCTTGACTTACCCAAGACAATCATATCCTTTTCGTACACCACCAAAGAGATTGAATACAGATAATTCTATCTATCAATGCTTTAAGAAAAAATGTTTTTATTAAAAGAATAGTCACCTACCATCTTTTATTTGCAGGAATGATCCTATGTTCCTAAATGCATGGAGCTATGAAAAAGGATGCTTATAAAAGAAGAATCCATAATAATAGAGGGCAGAACTGAGAAAATATTCCAATTTTCACCTTTGTAAATTAAAATTAACGAAAAGATTAAATTTGAATATAAAACCATAAGTAATTATAAATTTATGGGTAAATTACATCAGCAGTTACTCAACTTGGGGGTAGTTGACAAAACAGTCACTCAAGTTTCAATTCAGTCACACAACTTTCGAAAAATAACAAATCAGCCACTAACATTATCAAAAGTGCAAATACATCACTTATTAACATAGCTCTCGATCTATATCAACAAAGGCAAATATCTACTTATTTTAGAATTAATTATATTGCAATTATTTAGGTTTTAAAAATATTTAATATTAAAATAATACAAAAATTCATCATAGTTTGAATATTAATATTAATATATTATAATTTAAATAATATTATTAATAATTTCTTACCTATTATTTATTATATATATTGTTAAAAATTAATTTACTTTAATGTCAAAATTGTTAATATTCAATATTTGTTATTTTATATTTATCTTTTTTTCTAATTTAATCAATTAATATAATTAACTCTTATTATATTTGAAAAATAAAAATTTAATTTAATAAATATTCTTAATATGTTTATTTTTTTAAAATAATATTTTAAACTTAACAAATTAATATTCATTAATTTTAATATGATAACATTAAAATTTAATTCAATTAAGTAAGGTATTAAAATAAATAATTTATTTAAAATCAATTATATATTTAACAAATAAAAAATTATAAAGAAAAAAATAAAAAAATGTATGGAATGACTTACAAAATTAAAAGGCGAAGAAGAAAAGAGTAAATTTCTCAAATCGTAAATGCTGTGTGTCAAAAAAACTGTAACGAGAGCATAATTATTTATTTATCTTTATTGTAATCTCATATTATTATAGTACATATATTAAATATGGACATGTTAAAATTTTAAATCAATTAATTAGAACTTCCCCATTCAATTGACTATAATTTTATTTTATTTCGTTAAATACGTGAAATATAAGATAAAATAATATTATGATACTATTTCAATATAAAATAAAATAATTTCAGAATATCATGAAATACATATAAATTATTCGCCTGAACAATTTCTCTATTAAGTTTTGACAAAGCTATAGCTTTTCTGCGGAAAATTTAAGCTGGAAATTTGGGGTAGTGAAGATATAGTCTTTTTTTTAATTGGATAATGACACATTTAATGTTTTATATTTACATATTTTATCAATTTAATTAGATAATTTAACTTTTTCATGAAATTCAAAAAGAGCATGTAAGTGTGTGCCAGGTGTAAGAAGCAAAATTCTGTTACAACAGCGACTGAAAATTACCTCCCAATGAGAAAAACCCATCCAATCATAAGCCAACAACAATTCAATTTCGTACAATTTAGGCAATATAATCAACAGGTATCTTATCCCATAATGCACAGTGACTGAAATTTATGTCCCAAAGAAAGAGAAAACCCATCCAATCATAACCCAGCTACAATTCAATTTTATTGACAAATTAAGTAATATAACAAACAGGTTGATGATGACTGATTCATCGTTATCTTTACACAAATATACCATTTTAAGTCTTCTAAGCAACCATATAGGACAAAGACTCATCAATATTCAACTAAAACAAAGTGTGGGCATAGCATGGTTAATTCTGAATTGGTCATCCAAGCTTAAAAGAAAACACTATCCTAATTTGAACATATTTTCAAGAAAATAAACAGTTTATTTAAGCTTGACTACTTCATATTAATAGAATCTTATAAATGTGCTTATGGTTATCCATTACACATTTAACGAAATTGAACGCTTATTTAATCATATCATACCAGCAGACAAGGGGATATTTTCTATAAGTACCTTAAAAAACTATAGACTGAGGCACCCTGGAGTTACTTTAAGCATTTATCCTCTTAATCGGTCTGTCTTCTTGTCCTTATTCTAGCTCTCGATCTTTACAGGTGAACTAGCCTTCATTGCTCCTAGTTTTGCCTTATTTTCTTCTCTTGTTGTCCTCTTTATCAACAAAGGCAAATATCTACTTATTTTAGAATTAGTTATATTATAATTATTTAAATTTTAAAAATATGTAATATTAAATTAATACAAAAAATCATCATAGTTTAAATATTAATATTAATATATTATAATTTAAATAATATTATTAATAATTTCTTACCTATTATTTATTATATATATTCTTAAAAATTAATTTACTTTAATGTCCTATTCAATATTTGTAATTTTATATTTATCTCTTTTTTTCTAATTTAATCAATTAATGTGATTAACTCTTATTATATTTGAAAAATAAAAATTTAATTTGATAAATATTCTTAATATGTTTCTTTTTTTAAAATGATATTTTAAAATTAACAAATTAATATTCATTAATTTTAATATGATAAAATTAAATTTAATTCAATAAGTAAGGTATATTAAAATAAATAAATAATTTATTTAAAATCAATTATATATTGAACAAATAAAAAATTATAAAGAAAAAAATTTTAAAAAATGTATGGACTGACTTAAAAAATTAAAAGACAAGGAATAAAAGAGTAAATTTCTCAAATTGTAAATATGTCTTTCAAATAAAAAATGTAACGTGAGCATAATTATTTATTTCTTTTTATTATAATCTCATATTACTATAGTATATATAATAAATATCGACATGTCAAAATTTTAAAGCAATTAATTAGAATTTCCCAAAAAGAAACATTCAATTGATTATAATTTTATTTTATTTCGTTAAATATGTGAAATATAAAATAAAATAATATTATGATATCATTTCGATATAAAATAAAATAATTTTAAAATATCATGAAATACATATGAATTATTCGCGTGAACAATTTCTCTATTAAGTTTGACAAATCTATAGCTTTTCTGCGGAAAATTTAAGCTGGAAATTTGGGGTAGTGAAGAAAAATTTATGTTTGGTCAACAAAGTGAAGATATAGTCTTTTTTAATTGGATAATGATACATTTAGTTTTTTATATTTACATATTTTATCAATTTGATCCTTAAATACATATAAATATAATTAAATAATTTTTATATAATTATGGAAAAATAAAATATATAATATTATTTGTATATATTTTAAGGAAAATTATAATATTATTATATATAATCAATGCAAAATTTTTAAGGCACCTTATTAAATACGAAATTTATAGGCACGAAACTAAGAATGATTGAAGCTTCTGCAAACTTTTTTGTTAACATGGTGACTTTAGCTTTCTCAGCATCTAGACTTACTGAACTGTTAACCTTAACCTCCTCAAAATTACATTCCTTAGCAAGCTTCATAACTAGCTTAACGACACACTAATCTCTTAAAAGCAAAGAATTTAATTAAACTTCTTATTTTTGCAAGTTAAATTTAGTAGAGTCTGTCGTCATTCATTGTGTGGTTATTTGTGTTCTTCGGTCACTGTATGTTGTTTTTGCTTTTTTCTTTTTCGTTCTTTGATTCCTGAAAGCACAAGTCAATAATCTAATAATATTGTTTAGGATCATGTTATTTGGACTCAGGTGTAAGTATTAGATACAGAGTATGTGTTGATACAAAATAATGTAAATAATATTACATTTATACTTTTTCATAATATAGAATAATTATTTAATTATATTTGTATTTTATTATGTGTTTAAGGATCAAATTGATAGAATTTGTAAAAGTAGAGGATTAAATCTATTAAATTATTTATAATTAGGAACAAATTAATAATGTGACATCATATCAACATTGCATCTCGCATGAACAATTAATAATTCTATTTTGTTTTTTTTTTGGCCAAATTTATTAAAATTGACAAAGTCATAGTTTTTCTTTCTGGCAATAAATTCATGTTGGAATTTTGGGGTACCGGAAAAAAGTTCCTTGCCCATGATGTGGACAATGTTTTTGTTTTAGCTTACTCTATCTCAGTCCAGCACTATGGATATGTAATTTCATTTTAGATAAAATGGTGTTTATATTTGACTGGAAATTTCTGATAGGCTATTATTAATTAAAACATTTTGTGGAAATTTGGAAGAAACTTCTTTCTGCTTGATGTATGTGCACAATACTTTTGTTTACTAAGCTTACTCTATATATTTGGAGTTGCAACCAATGGCTGGTACCATCGCAACCATGAAAAGTATTACAATTACCTTATTCCCATTTCTTATTGTCATTCTAGCTATCTGTTTTAGCTTTTGTGATGCCAATTCCAATGTGCTTTGCATAGAAAGTGAGAGAAAAGCCCTTCTGAAGTTCAAGAATGATCTCGTTGACCCTTCAAACAGGTTGTCTTCTTGGGTTGAAGGTGGGGATTGCTGTAAATGGCTCGGTGTCGTGTGCCATAACTCAACAGGCCATATCAACCAACTGCACTTGGCTGCTCCTCTTTCAGTGCCCCATTTTGATGCACCAGTTGGTGAATGGGACGCTTACCATCGATCAAAGAACAATTCCCCGCTAGGAGGCAAAATAAATCCTTCACTGCTGGAGTTGAAGCATCTCAGTTCCCTGGACTTGAGCAATAACAATTTTAGCGGCATACAGATTCCGAAGTTTTTCGGTTTGCTGGAGAGTTTAACATATCTTAATCTCTCTCAAGCACGATTCCGGGGCGCAATTCCTCATAACCTGGGGAATCTTTCAAAGTTGCAGTATCTGGATTTGGGGTGTAACCAATTGGAAGGAGTTGTATCAGAATCCCATTTTTCTAATCTCACGAGATTGACAACTCTAGCGGCATCACAGAACAAGCTGAGATTTGACCCAAACTCAAGCTGGATTCCCCCGTTTCAATGTCGAATTATCAAATTGGGGCAATGGAATCTTGGCCCCAAGTTTCCTCGATGGTTAAAGTTCCAAAAGAATTTATCTGTTTTAGATATCTCGGATGCAGGAATTTCGGATATCTTGCCCACTTGGCTTTTGAACTCGTCTACTCAATTTGAATATGTAAATCTTTCCTGTAATCAACTTACTGGAGGGATTTCATATTTGAACGTGACAGAAATTGTTGACTTGAGTTCAAACCAATTCACAGGCCCATTGCCAAGAGTATTCCCAACTTTACAAATTTTAATTTTGTCAACTAATTCATTTTCAGGCCCGCTTTTTGAATTCGTTTGTAATTCATTAAGAAAGGGACCAATGAGAATTCTTGCCTTTGAAACAAACCTTCTCTCCGGAGAAATCCCAGATTGCTGGGATCATTGGCGAGGTTTGGGTTACTTGAATTTGGAAAACAACACTTTGACCGGAAAAATCCCACCTTCTTTGGGACATTTAAATCTTTCAGTGCTAAACCTTCGTCGCAATGGCATGTCTGGAGAAATACCATCTACGTTACAACATTCTACGAGGTTGATTATGCTTGATCTTAGTGACAATCATTTCAATGGAAGTGTACCAGCATGGATTGGGGTCAAACTCTCGAAACTTGAGATTCTAAGCCTTCGATCGAATAACTTTGATGGCCACCTTCCTCAAAAAATTTGTCAACTTCAATCTCTTCGGATCTTGGACCTTGGCCATAACGGCATTTCAGGAGCTATTCCAAAATGTTTTAGTAATTTTAGTGCAATGGCTAACAAGAGCAACCAGCAGTGCTATATGTTTCAGTGGTCAAGTATCAGTACTAATTTCCTTTTTTTGAGTGCATTATTGGTGCTGAAAGGACGAGAGGATGAATACGGTGCCACACTAGGGCTTGTTACGAGCATCTGCCTTTCAACTAATAGACTAATTGGAGAGATCCCAAAAGAATTTGGAAGTCTCGTTGCGCTACGGTCATTAAATCTATCAGGGAATCTCCTAATAGGAAATATACCGGATGAAATTGGCAACATGCAGTTGGTGGAATCTCTTGATTTGTCGAGGAATCAATTGAATGGTGAAATCCCTCCAAGTTTTTCCAAATTGAATTTCTTGAATCACTTCAATGTGTCCTACAACAACTTGATAGGACAAATCCCAACAAGCACTCAGCTTCAAAGCTTTGAAAGCTTGTCTTACGTGGGAAATCATCTTTGCGGACCTCCTCTCACTAAAAATTGCACCTCAAAAGGTATTTCAACTGATGCAGCAAATAATGGAATTAACAGTGAAGGAAGTAAAGTGAATTGGCTTTATGTCAGCATAGTTATTGGCTTTGTAATGGGATTTTGGGGTGTAGTGGCTCCCTTGTTTTTCAGCAGGTCTTGGAGGCATGCATACTATCGAAAGTTGGATCATGTTGGTCGACAGCTGTATGTGTTTTGGTCTATTATGGGTATATAGTTTGATGAAAAACAAAAGGGTAAACTACACCCATGGTCACTTTTGTTTACCTTAGGTTACATTTCAGTCACTTATGTTTGAAATGTTACGTTTTAGTCACTTACGTTATTGTGTTGTAACATTTTAGTCACTGAGCCGTTAATTGTCGTTAATGGTGTAATGGTAAGCTGACGTGGCATGTTAAATTATCATTCAAACAAAAACTTTAGGTTTAATTATACAATTGGTCCCCATAATTTTTCGTTTTGAGCAATTTAATTCTTTTATGTTCTTTTAACTTTCATTCTTTATTTTTTTTATTTTTCATTCTCTTCTGCTTCTCCCTCTGTTTTCCTACCTTCTTTATTTCTTTTAACATACCAGGAAGTCGAATTGGTAGTGAAGAAAGAAGCATGGTTTTGGTTATAGGGTTTTGGTTATAGGCAAATGATGATAGTCGACTTCCTACTTCTTTTTTCACTGCCAATTTGACTTCCTAATATGTTAAAAGAGATAGGAAAGATATGAAAACAGAGGGAGAAACAAAAGAGAATGGAAAAAAAGAGAAAAGTTTAAAGAACATAAAATAAAAAAATTAAATTACTTAAAACGAAAAAAATATGGGGATCAATTGTATAATTTAACCTAAAATTTTGTTTGAAATGATGATTTAACGTGCCACATCAGCTTACCGTTACACCATTAACGACGATTAATGGCTCAGTGGCTAAAATGTTACAACATGATAACGTAAATGACTAAAACGTAACCTAAGATAAACAAAAGTGACCATGGGTGTAGTTTACCCAAAACAAAATATGTATAAATAAAGTTAGTGTATGTAATTAATTAATATATAGGGTTTTGAACTCAAATATATTAAATGCTATATTTTAGAAGGGATTACATGAATCAATCGATCTTGACTTCGAGTTTAGATTTAGTACTCATGTTTTCCCTTTTGCAAAAATAAATAGCATTCAAGCTTGTTCAATTTTTTGAACTTAGAGCTTTCATGATGTGTGATTGTGTTTAATTGTATGTCAATAATGAAAATGTTGTTGGGTTAAAGAGTGCAATAAGGTGCATTTAATAAACATAAAAAAAATTAAAATATATCGTAACCTGTTAGCATTTTTATAGTTTCGACAATTATAATGTGTTTATATTTAACCACTTAAAACAATAATTAAGTTTGATTAACAAAATCTATACGAATATGAGTAAGATTTGATTAACTAATTCTTTAAGACATGGAAGAAAATTTGACGCTGCAATAGGGTTTTTATTATTATTATAATATTAAAGGTAAAGGATAGGGGTAATATGGTTCGAATCCGTACTAAATAAATATATGATAAGAATTTTAATCAGTGGTGAATCTAGGGGGCTGGGAAGGCTCCCGGCCCCCTCTAAAATATAAAATTGTTATTTAAGCCCTTAAAGTTTTTTTTTTTAAATTTTAAATTAGTAAAGGTAAAATTACACTTTGGCCTCTCCTAAAATTATAAAAATTTGATTTAATCCTTTAAAAATTATAACGATATAGACTATAAAAAAATTAAAATTTCATTCAGTCCCCTCTAAAAAATTGTTCTGACTTCGCCCTGACTTTAACCATCGCTTCTTTTACTTAATAATAAACCTCAATAACATATTTAATAATAATTTATTTTTAGAGTTGATTGTAGCTTTGTGATGAATTTGATCTCTCCATCTTCTTTGATCCTTTGTTCATGCCCAACATTGCCATTCTTTTTCTTTTTCCTTTTCCTTCCTATATCTGATCCCACATGCATTGCACAATGACAGAAAATTACCTTTAAAAAACCCCATCAATCATAAGCCAAAAACTATTATATTTATTGAAAAATTAAGTGAAGCACAATCAACGGACTAAAGGATAATATTTATTAATGAAAATGGTATGAAAGCTATTAAATTGAAAAGATATTAGTGATGGTTTTTCTTGATTGCTTACTTTATATAATGAAGAAAATATCAGCGAGTAAACAGAGCGTGCCGAGGGAGTGAGACTTACTCCATAGACTTTGTTGACTTGACTACGTCAACGCTACTTGAGGAATTTTAAAGCTTGCTAAATTCCACGTTAGGTAGAGAAAGAAAGTGACAAATTCAATTGGATGATTGAAATTCGTATTAGAATGTAACTAAAACTTCAATATCCTTCATAATCATATATGAAAATTAAATGTAATCTGAGGACACAAATATAAAATTATTTCCCACAATTCACAATATAAACATTTAAAAAAATTAAATATGAGTCAGTCTTTAAAGTTGAAACAAGAGCAATGTTGGAAGTATTATTCTTAGCTTGGGATAAAGGATTTCGGAAAGTTAAAGTTGAGTGTGATAATGCTTTGTTGGTTGAATTACTTTTGTCTGCTGGAGGAGCTAGTAATAATTTACTGGAACTGTGGCTGCTACATCAAGTATTGCGTCGAAAATGGGAGATTCGTATCCTACATATCTCAAGAACTCTTGGTGTTGCAAATCACATGACTAAATGTGCTGATATAGGTAGTTCTTTGATATGTTTATTTAGATCCCCACCGACTTCGGTCATGACCTTGTTGAATAATTTGCATAATTTTAGTCAATTATACATTAAAATTTGATTTGATTTAACCAAAATATAAATGTAAAAATAAAAATCTTAATCAAATTTTATGTTTTCCTAAAATTTTCATTTTCCTTTCCTTTCATTTTAAAGACCTAAAAACTCTTAATTGGCAGGTCATATCAGGGGACTTGAAGTTACTCCATAGACTTTGTCCAACTTCCTTGTCAAGTTTATAATTTATTCAATATTTTTTTATAGTTTTAAAATTATTTGTAAATGTGACATAAATATAAATTAATGTCATGTCAATAATGAAAAGTTTGAAGTCTAATTAAAGGCCCAATGGCCCAACAAACTAAACAATTTTCAGGAAAAAAAAAACCAACAACAAAAACCCATTTAATGACAGTTTTCTCTCATCTTCTTATCTTTGTCATATATAGGTCTTAGAATGCCCAAAAAGCCTAAAAATTATATATTTTTTACTTTTTGAAGTGTAATTCGTGATTTCCACATGGTTTGAGACATGGCCATGTGGCTCCTAAAACTTGCTCCGATTTTTCGAGTTTTGCTCATTTTGCTCCCAAATGCTCTCTTAAGTATATAAACATGAATTTAAAGGATTAGGAGCATAAAATTCACATTTTTAAATCGAATAATCATCCAAAAATGCATTAAGAATGAGGCTAAAACATGTTACTTTTGGCATTTATCAACCATTGAACTAGCAGGCTCATTCTTGATACAGATTAACGTAAAAATAAACTTAACTCGGGAGTTTAAGAATAGGGGTTGAACCAAAATAGACCGTAAAAATTTAAGAAGAAATACTCAAACCCGGATCTCTAACACATAAACAGAACACTTAACTACAGATACAGAGACTTATTTATTGATAGAATTTATCAAACATATGTTCAAAATTTGGGGCGTTACAGAATTTTTAATGTATTTTTAATTTGTTTGTTGTTTTAATGTTTTGAAGTGTATTTGATATATTATATATTTTTTAAATTTATTGTATACAATAAATCATCTAAAAAAATTAATATGGGCCAGGCCGGGCTTGATCTTGGCTTCTATAATTCGGGACGGGATTGAACAAAATTTTAGGCCCATTTTTTGGGCTGAGTCGAGCTCGGGCCAAAAAACGAACCTAAAATTTTATTGAGACCCGACCCAGGATTAGCTCTAATTGCTACTATAATAGTATGGATATGTAATTTCATTCATTTTAATAGAAACTAAGGGTTATATTTGAATGGTGAATTGATTTTTTTTTTGGCTTTAAATGAAAACTTTTAAATAGTTTTGTGATTATTTTGAAATATTTTAAAATTGCGTGATCAAAACATAAACATACTAATAGTTTAGTGATCTTGGGTGTAGTTTACCCTTTACAAAATTGGAGCCGTTAAGTAGCTAATGTTGGATGCCAAGCACTGAAATGACACCTCGTGTGATAGTTCACAAGTATTGAATGTATACACGATATTATTTTGTCTTATATGTCACATTTTAAAATTAAAAAATCTAAAATATTTAAAAATTCAAAAAATATATAAAAATTTAGAAATTTAAAAAATTTAAAAATTTAAAAAATGTAAATTCTTTAAATTTAAAAAATAAAAATAGATAAAAAATTCTTACATGCGATATCTATTTGAGCGAACCCAATGACTAATCCTCCACGTTTTGTAGGTCCATTAAGAGATTAGATGTGATATAGTTTAGTTAATTATTATAATTTTAGATTTTTTATTATAATTTATTTAATATTGTTTTATGCATGAAGAAATGATTAAGGGACCACGGCATCCATTTTGTTTGACTGGGTTTTATAACATTTCTTTATTTTAGTAATAGAAATTCATATTACATTTTGTTGAAAAATAAATGCAATTAATTAGAAATTTTCCCTTGATAGTAAATTTTGTGGAAATTAAATGCATTTTGTGGAAATTTGGGGTTTTGGAAGAAACTTCATTGCGCTTGATGTATGTGCACAATATTTTTGTGTTTTAGCTAAGCTTACTCTATTAGTTTGGAGTTGTGAGCAATGGTTGGTAGCATGCAATTGCAACCATGACAACTCCTCTTCCAATTTCCTTATTCCAATTTCTTCTTCTCATTGCTGCTATCTGTTTTAGCATTTGTGATGCCAATTCCAACGTTCTTTGCATTGAAAGTGAGAGAGAAGCTCTCTTGAAATTCAAGATTGATCTTATTGATCCTTCAAACAGGCTATCTTCAGGGTTGAAGGTGGGGATTGCTGTGAATGGATTGGTGTCATCTGCCAAAACTCAACAGGCCACGTCAACCAACTGCACTTGACTTCTCCTCTTTCAGAGCCTGATTTCTTCGCACCATATGTTGAATGGGAAGCTTACTACAATTCCATGCTAGGAGGGAATATCAATCCTTCGCTACTGGAGTTGAAGCATCTAAGTTCCCTGGACTTGAGCAATAACAATTTTAGCAACATACATATCCCAAAATTTTTGGGTGTGCTGGGGAGTTTAACACATCTTAACCTCTCTCAAGCAGGATTCCAGGGAGCAATTCCTCAAAACCTGGGGAATCTTTCAAAGTTGCAATATCTTGATCTTCGTGGTGATACTATGTACCGGTGGGATATCAAAGTTAAAAGTCTTCAATGGGTTTCTGGACTTTCTTCCTTGCAGTACCTTGATTTGAGTGGTGCGGATCTTTCTAAAGCAACTGATTGGCTACAGGTAACATTCAAACATCCTTCTTTGTTAGAGTTGCACTTGTCAAATTGTGGTTTGGAAGATGATCCATCTCCGATTAGTGTTAATTCTACAAAATCACTGGTTATTCTTGATCTTTCTTTGAACCGCTTTTCTTCAGTACCTAAGTCGATATTTAGTCTTCATGGTCTTATGTCCATTGATATTAGTGAGAATTCTTTGGAAGGCCCAATTCCAGATTACTTTGGGAACATCTCGTTTCTTAAAGTTCTTGATCTTCGTTCGAACTCACTCAATTCATCCATACCCAACTCCATGTACAGTTTATACCATCTTCAGTTCCTTAGTCTTGGTGATAACCAGTTACAAGGAATAATCTCGAGTGCCATTGGAAACTTCAGCTCTGTTACTCATCTTGATCTTTCTCATAATGATATGTTGGAAGGAAGATTACCAACCTCTCTGGAATATCTGTGCAAATTGAAGGAGATGGATTTGTCATACAATAAAATTGACGGTGGAATATCAAAAATCCTACAGAGTTTGTCTAGATGTCGTTCGGGTTCCTTAGAGTCATTGGATATGGCAGATAACCAACTTTCTGGCCATTTAACTGATCAACTTGGACAATTTAAAAATCTATCTTACTTGTCCCTTGCTCAAAACAAAATTTCTGGTCCCATTCCATCATCCATAGGGGAGTTATGGTCTTTGAAATTCTTTGATGTTTCAAAAAATCAATTAAATGGTCAAATTCCATTGTCTATAGGGGAGTTATCATCTTTGAAGTTCTTCGATGTATCAGAAAATCAATTAAATGGTACTTTTCCTCTATGTTTTGGACAACTGGAAAGTTTGGAAACTCTGGATTTTGGGTATAATCTATTGGAGGGAGTTGTATTAGAACCCCATTTCTCTCATCTCACCAGATTGACAACTTTGAAAGCATCACACAATAGGCTTAAATTTGAACCAAACTCAAGCTAGATTCCCCCATTTCAATGTCGAATTATTGAATTGGGCCACTGGAACCTTGGCCCAAAGTTTCCCCACTGGTTAAAATTCCAAAAGAATTTATCGTCTTTGGATATCTCCCATGTAGGAATTTCAGATGTCATGCCCACTTGGTTTTTGAACCTTCCCACTCTATTTGAATATTTAAATCTTTCCTCAAATCAGCTTACAGGAGAGATTTCGTATTTGAATGTGGGAGACATTGTTGACTTGAGTTCAAACAGCTTTACAGGTCCATTGCCAAGAGTACTCTCAAGTTTGAGAATTTTATTTTTGTCAAATAATTCATTTTCAGGATCCCTTCATCAATTAATTTGTAATCCATCATTAACGGGGATGATAACTCTTTACATTGATACAAATTTACTCAATGGAGAAATTCCAGATTGTTGGAATCATTGGGATGTTTTAGCTTATTTAAATTTAGGAAATAACAATTTAATAGGAAAAATCCCACTTACTTTGGGACAAACAAATCCTTCAACGTTAAACCTTCGAAACAATAGAATGTTTGGAGAATTGCCATCCACAATGCAAAATTCTACAAATTTGATTATGCTTGATCTTAGTGAAAATCATTTCAATGGAAGTGTACCAGCATGGATTGGTGATAAGCTTTCAAACCTTGTGGTTCTAAGCCTTCGGTCAAATAATTTTGATGGTCATATTCCTCACAAAATTTGTGATCTTCAATTCTTCAAAATTTGGACCTTGCCCACAACAACATTTCAGGAGTTATTCCAAAATGCTTCAATAATTTAAGTGCAATGGCCACAACAAACAAAACCAAAAATGAACTTTCTATGCTGTATTTCATTAATTACCCATTTTATTTGAGTGCATTATTGGTGTTGAAAGGGCGAGAGGATGAATATGGTCACACACTAGGACTTGTTACCAACTTGGACCTTTCTGTTAACAGTTTCACAGGAGAGATCCCCAAAGAAATTGGTAGTCTCGTTGGACTATTGTCTTTAAATTTCTCAGGGAATCACCTAACAGGATATATACCAGACAACATTGGCAACATGAAGTTTTTGGAATCTATTGATTTGGCCATGAATCGACTAAATGGTGAAATCCCTCCAAGTTTCTCCAAATTGAATTTCTTGAATCACTTCAATGTGTCGTACAACAATTTGACAGGACAAATCCCAACAAGTACTCAACTTCAAAGCTTTGCAAACTTGTCTTACGTGGGCAATCATCTTTGCGGACCTCCTCTCACTAAAAACTGCACTACAAAAGGCATTCCAACTGATGTTGCAAATAATGGAAGTAGCAGTGAAGGAAGTAAAGTGAATTGGCTTTATGTCAGCATAGTTCTTGGCTTTATAATGGGATTTTGGGGTGTAGTGGCTCCCTTGTTTTTCATCAGGTCTTGGAGGCATGCATACTATCGAAAGCTGGACAATGTCTATGGTAAACTATATGTGTTTTGGGCTACTATGGGTATGTAGTTTGATGGGAAAAAAGCATGTATCATTGATGCATCTGAGTTAGGTGTGCTGCAACTTGATTGTTTGGTGCTGAAAGATTAGTTTTAGCATCTGTCCTTGTTTTGGACTCGTCGTGTGCCAACAAGGTAGCCTACTCACTTTCGTGAGCGGTTTTGTTACATGCAAACCACACGGAAAGGGTTACTTTGCATCTTTTTTAAAGAATTTTAAAATTATGTCTTATGTTGATACGAATGAGGATTGCGGACAATAAGTTTGGGTGTATGGGGTGAGCCTGTTGGCTCGAGTTTAGTAGTCCATCTCCTCTTTGTGTTTGCTTCTGTTTTGTGATTTTCTCATTAATGAATTTCTTTTCTCTCAAAAATAAAAATTAGTAATTTTGGACGCCCATAAAAGTATAAGGGTAAATTACACACGAGATCATTTTAAAATAAGGTTTGTCCTATTTGGTCACTCTAATTTTTTTCTCAATTTAATCACTCTAATCAAGATAATTGTTTGAATTAGCCACAACCATTAAATTCTATTGATCTACTAACGAATTGTTGATGTGGCATATTAGCCAATTGAATGATAACACGTGATACTTTCCTTTGACTTTTAACAAAAGCTGAGGGACCTTTCTATAATTAATCCTAAACAATTTTTTCCCCTTTCTCTTCTCTCCGAAGCTGAAAAAGGAGAAACCAAAACAGGGCATCTCAAAGCTACATGCCCTTCACCAGTTTCTCAACAATGGATCTATGGCAACTACCAAGGATAACCCACCACACATCCACAAATAATTAAAGAAGAGTGAACATATATAAATAAGAATGGATCTATGGCATGGATAGGGCAAGGGCAAGAAATTCAACCTTTATAATTCGTTATATGCAGGCAATTCGAATTTTTGGGAGCTTTTGAAGAAGGTAATGGATTCTCTGTTCAAGATATTTTCTTTTCTTATTGCTTCCTAATTGCTTTCAATGTACATCAGTTAAATGATAATTTTTCTCTCTTTTTTGGGGGGTTTGTTAAATCATAGGACTCAGCTAAGCTTTTAGCGTACCGAGACGGAAGGTTTAATGGTTCGCAAGAGGGATTCGAGCAAGCACTCCTCACTTCGACAACTGTCTACATCGGAAACGTGTCTTTTTACACTACTAAAGAACAAGTTTATGAGCTTTTCTCTACATCCGGTGAAATCAAGAAAATAAACATGGGCCTTAACAAGACCTCTAAAACACCTTGTGGCTTTTGCTTTGTCTTGTAACTCTCTCTCTCTTGTTTTCCTCCTTTAAATCATGTTAATATTTATTTTAAAGCTCTTAATTGGTTATTGGGTTTTTTATTTTCCATCAGGAATCATTCTAGGGAAGATGCAGAGGATGTTGTTAATTACATTAGTGGGACAATCCTTGATGACCGTCAGATTCGTGTAGATTTTGATTGGGGTTTTTATATATGTTCATTCCTCCTTAATTATTTGTGGATGTATGGTGGGTTATTCTTGATAGTTGCTGTGATAAATATAACGTTGATAATGACAATGCATCATAAAGAAAAGAGTAAAAATAAAAATAAAGAACAAACAGATTTTACGTGGAATCCTTTTTGAGAAAAAACAACAGCTAGGGGAGAAGATAATTCGCTATGTCGAATTCGAATAATTACAAGAAGAGGTGTCTATTTATAGGCTTGTAAAACCATATTCTAATAAAAAGAGTGTAGTAA
This sequence comes from Gossypium hirsutum, assembly GCF_007990345.1. Classification (NCBI taxonomy): domain Eukaryota; kingdom Viridiplantae; phylum Streptophyta; class Magnoliopsida; order Malvales; family Malvaceae; genus Gossypium; species Gossypium hirsutum. The sequence goes on along the minus strand of NC_053447.1, from coordinate 67,070,390 downwards.
GATTTAAACACCTAATTCTAATCAATATCAATAGATGAAGTGTAATAAAGTTGAAAAATCTTATTCTAAAATAAAATAAAATAAAATAAAATAAAAGTATAGTTCTATATGGATTTTACTTTTATTTTATTTTACCACTATACTTTATTTTAATAAGGATTCGGGTCACTCAATTCTAACAGTTATCATAGATTTATTGTTGAAAGAATGGTGAAACACAGGTAGCTTTGAGATGCCCTATTTTGATTTCTCCATTTTGAGTTATGGAGAGAAGATAAAAGGAAAAAAAAAAAGTTTTGATTAATCATACAGAGGTATGTAAGCTTTGTCAAAAAAAAAAAATTGACCTATGAATCTTTCAATTGATTAATATGTCACATTAACAATTTTTTATTAAATTGATAGAATTTTTAATGTCGTGATTAATTCACATAATTATCTTAATTGGAGTGATTAAATTAAAAAAATTTAAAATGATCAAAATATGAAAAACCATATTTTAAAGTGAATTTGGGTGTAATTTAACTAAAGCATAATATAAACCTTTATACATATATTGTAGTGATTAAAACAATAGGAAATTATGAAAATGTAAGGACGTGTTTATATTTAGTGATGTTGGTTAGGTTTTCTTTTCTTTGTTCTTTTATATGCACTACTTTTGACCTCTCATGCGATTATTAAATTATGATATGATAATCTAATTTGATAATTTTTGTTGAAATATGATTAAAATAATTTTTACTATATTATACTAATATAAAATATAAAGTTAAAATATAAATATAAATAAAAGCATAGCATAAAATTTAAATCCTAATATCAATAGAAAATACATATACAATCTCTAACTATTGTAATATATAATATTTTATGAATTAAAATTTATGTACTTTCAGTTAGGTACTAATTTAATTTAATTTTTTTTTGTGAAAGTTGTTGCTCGGTTCGTGTCTTGTTAAAACGAAATTATTTCTATATTTGAATTATCAAAATGGGACATAAATACATTTGAGTGCACTATTGGTGTTGAAAGGATGAGAAGATGAATAGAGTACCACACCAAGACTTGCTACCAGCATAGACATTTCAGCTAATAATGTCACAAGAGAGATCTCCAAAGAAATTGAAACTCTCGTTGGGCTACTATCATTAAATTTGTCAAAGAATCTCCTAATAAGAAATATACCAAACAACATTGGCAACATGAAGTTAATGGAATCTCTTGATCTGTCGATTAATCAACGATGAAATCCGTCCAAATTTCTCTAATTTAAATTTCTAAAATCTCTTCAACTTGATCTACAACAGGACAAATCTCGACAAGCACTCAACTTCAAAGCTTTAAAAACTTTTCTTACATGGACCTCCTCTCACTAAAAGATGCACCACAAAGGATATTATGGTTGATGTTACAATTATTGGAGGTAGCCATGAAGGAGGTAAAGTGAATTGGCTTTATGTCATCATAGTACTCGATACTTATTCATGCTTTCCCTTTTTTGCAAGAATAAATGACATTTCGAGCTTGTATAATTTATTGGAAGTATGCTCTGATGATGTATTGTATGGTTTTGTTTTATTGTATTTCAATAGTGAAGATGCTATTGTGTTAAAGAGGGCAATAAGGCAAGAACGAAATTGACAAAGTTGACATTATAAATCTAAAAATAAATCTTGCCCTATTGATGAATTGACAACCGCGATCTTTGTTTTTATATGGTCCATCTCAACAACACCATTGTTCAAACCCAACATGGTTCTTCTCTGTTTCCTACTAGATGGTTTTAACGCTTTGCGTCTGATTGATGAATTGTTTTATTAAATTATGAAGTAAAAATTTAAAGATTAAACTAAGTTTTAAGTCTTTATACATATCGCACATTTGGAATTCAGTCCCCTTTTTAAGGATTTTGTCTTTTTATTTTTTGAATTTAAAAATTTAGTGCGATAATCAGCATTGTGTTAAAATTCATCTACTAAATTTACTAGTGTGACATTTAGAAACGAAAAAAAAAAGAAAGAAAGTTCTCTTATTACTCTTGTAACAAGAAAATAATATTGAAAATAGCAATCAATATATTTTTTTTAAAGTACCCATTCAAACTCATTATGATAAATTAATATTTTTGTTGTAGTGTTCTTAAGAAAAAATGGCGATACCATTTTGATTGAAATTGTTAACAAAATTAACTATTTAGACTAAATAACGACATTATAGAAGTAGGAGAATCAAATTAAATAAAAATTAAAGTATATAGAATATTAAATATTAAGTTTCAGCATAATATAGATGTCCAAATTGAATTTTGACCATTATATTATAATGTAAAAATGCAAAAAAATTATAAATTAATAATATTAAAAATATAATGATCAAATTATATTAAAAATTAAAATATATGAATTAAATTTTAAATTTAAACATATTAAAAGGACCAAACTGAAACTTAGCCTTTTTATGAAATGCAATAAAAAAGAAAGAGAACATGTAAGTGTGTGCCACGTGTTAGAAGGAAGGTCCTTTGGTTCTAAATTTTAAGTTTAAACATATTAAAAGGACCAAAACTGAATTTGAACCTTTTTTATGAAAAGAAAAGAAAAAGAGAACATGTAAGTGATGTCAAGGAAGGTCCTTTCCACTTCTTTTACATATATGTTATAAATTTAAGCATATTAAAAGGATCAAAACTAAAATTTAACCTTTTTCATGATGCAAAAAGAACATGTAAGTGTGTGCCAGGTGTAAGAAGCAAGATCCTGTTATAACGATGACTGAAAATTATCTCCCAAAGAGAAAAATCCATCCAATCATAAGCCAACAACAATTCAATTTCATACAAATTAGGTAATATAATCAACAGGTATCTTATCCGATATTGCACAGTGACTGAAATTTATGTCCCAAAGAAAGAGAAAACCCATCCAATCATAAGCCAACTACAATTCAATTTTATTGACAAATTAAGTAATATAATAAACAGGTTGATGATGACTGATTCATCATTATGTTTACACAAGTATACCATTTTAAGTCTTCTAAGCAACCAAATAGGACAAAGACTCATCTATATTCAACTAAAACAAATAAAGTGTCAGCATAGCATGGTTAATTCTATATTGACTTTTTGAGTAGGATCTTTGAACATATTTTCAAGATAATAAGGAGTCTATTTAGGCTTGACTACTTCATATTAATAGAATTCTATAAATGTGTCTATGGTTATTCATTACACATTTAACGAAATTGAACGCTTATTTAGTCATATCATACCAGTAGACAATGGGACGTTTCCTATAAGTACCTTGAAAAACTATGGACTGGGACACCCTAGAGTTACTCTAAACACTTATCCTCTTAATCGGTTTGTCTTCTTGTCCTTATTCTAGCTCTCGATCTGTATCAACAAAGGCAAATATCTACTTATTTTAGAATTAATTATATTGCAATTAGTTAGGTTTTAAAAATATTTAATATTAAAATAATACAAAAAATTCATCATGAATATTAATATTAATATATTATAATTTAAATAATATTATTAATAGTTTCTTACCTATTATTTATTATATATATTGTTAAAAATTAATTTACTTTAATGTCAAAATTGTTAATATTCAATATTTGTAATTTTATATTTATCTTTTTTTTTTCTAATTTAATCAATTAATATAATTAACTCTTATTATATTTGAAAAATAAAAATTTAATTTAATAAATATTCTTAATATGTTTCTTTTTTTAAAACTATATTTTAAACTTAACAAATTAATATTCATTAATTTTAATATGATAACATTAAAATTTAATTCAATTAAGTAAGGTATTAAAATAAATAAATAATTTATTTAAAATAAATTATATATTTAACAAAAAAAATTATTAAGAAAAAAAATAAAAAAAAGTATGGAATGACTTAAAAAATTAAAAGGCAAAGAAGAAAAGAGTAAATTTCTCAAATTGTAAATATGTGTTTCAAATGACAAATGTCATGTGTCAAAAAAACTGTAACGTGAAAATAATTATTTATTTCTCTTTATTGTAATCTCATATTATTATAATATATATTAAATATCGACATGTTTAAATTTTAAAGCAATTAATTAGAACTTTCCCATTCAATTGACTATAATTTTATTTTATTTCGTTGAATACGTAAAATATAAGATAAAATAATATTATGATACTATTTCGATATAAAATAAAATAATTTCAGAATATCATGAAATACATATAAATTATTCGCCTGAACAATTTCTGTATTAAGTTTGACAAATTTATAGCTTTTCTGTGGAAAATTTAAGCTGGAAATTTGGGGTAGTGAAGAAAAAATTATGTTTGGTCAATAAAGTGAAGATATAGTCTTTTTTTTAATTGGATAATGACACATTTAGTTTTCTATATTTACACATTTTATCAATTTAATTAGATAATTTAACTTTTTCATGAAATGCAAAAAGAACATGTAAGTGTGTGCCAGGTCTAAGAAGCAAAATCCTGTTATAACAGTGACTGAAAATTACCTCCCAATGAGAAAAACCCATCCAATCATAAGCCAACAACAGTTCAATTTCATACAAATTAGGTAATATAATCAACAGGTATCTTATCCCATATTGCACAGTGACTGAAATTTATGTCCCAAAGAAAGACAAAACCCATCCAATCATAAGCCAACTACAATTCAATTTTATTGACAAATTAAGTAATATAGTAAACAGGTTGATGATGACTGATTCATCGTTATCTTTACACAAGTATGCCATTTTAAGTCTTCTAAGCAACCAAATAGGACAAAGACTTATCAATATTCAACTAAAACAAACGAAGTGTCAGCATAGCATGGTTAATTCTATATTGACTTCTTAAGTAGGATCACCCGAGCTTAAAAGAGGACACTATCCTAATTTGAACATATTTTCAAGATATTAAGGAGTCTATTTAAGCTTGACTACCTCATATTAATAGAATCCCTTAAATGCACCTATGGTTATCCATTACACATTTAACAAAATTGAATGTTTATTTAGTCATATCATACCAATAGACAAGGGGACATTTTCTATAAATACCTTGAAAAACTATGGATTGAGGCACCCTTGAGTTACTCTAAACACTTATCCTCTTAATCGGTCTGTCTTCTTGTACTTATTCTAGCTCTCGATCTTTACAGGTAAGCTATCCTTCGTTACTCCTAGTTTTTCCTTATTTTCTTCTCTTGTTTACAGGTGACAAGGAAGAAAAGAGTAAATTTCTCAAATTGTAAATATGTGTTTCAAATAAAAAATGTAACGTAATCATAATTATTTATTTCTCTTTATTATAATCTCATATTATATATATTAAATATCGACATATCAAAATTTTAAAGCAATTAATTAGAACTTCCCAAAAAGAAACATTCAATTGATTATAATTTTATTTTATTTCGCTAAATACCTGAAATATAAAATACAATAATATTATGATATCATTTCGATATAAAATAATATAATTTCAAAATATTATGAAATACATATGAATTATTCGCGTGAACAATTTCTCTATTAAGTTTGACAAATCTATAGCTTTTCTGCGGAAAATTTAACCTGGAAATTTGGGGTAGTGAAGAAAAATTTATGTTTGGTCAACAAAGTGAAGATATAGTCTTTTTTTAATTGGATAATGACACATTTAGTTTTTTATATTTATAACTTTTATCAATTTGATCCTTAAATCCATATAAATAAATATAAATATAATTAAATAATTTTTATATAATTATGAAAATGTAAAATATATAATATTATTTGAATCTATTTTAAGGAAAATTATAATATTATTATATATAATCAGTGCAAAATTTTTAAGGCACCTTATTAAATACGAAATTTATAAGCACGAAACTAAGGATGATTGAAGCTTCTGTAAACTTTTTTGTTGTCAACATGGTGACTTTAGCTTTCTCAGCATCAAGAATTACTGAACTGTTAACCTTAATCTCCTCAAAATCACATTCTTTAGCAAGCTTCATAACTAGCTTAACAACACACTAATCTCTTAAAAGCAAAGAATTTAATTGAAGTTCTTATTTTTGCAAGTTAAATTTAGTAGAGTCTTTCATCATTCATTGTGTGGTTATTTGTGTTTTTCAGTCACTATATGTTGTTTTTGCTTTTTCGTTCTTTGATTCCTGAAAGCACAAGTCACTAATCTAATAATATTATTTAGGATCATGTTATTGGACTCAGGTGTAAGTATTAGATACAGAGTATGTGTTGATATAAAATAATGTAAATAATATTACATTTTATACTTTTTCATAATATATAATAATTATTTAATTATATTTGTATTTAATTATATGTGTTTACGTATCAAATTAATAGAATTTATAAAAGTAGAGGATTAAATCTATTAAATTATTTATAATTAGGAATAAATTAATAATGTGACATCATATCAACATTGTATCTCGCATGAACAATTAATAATTCTATTTTGTTTTTTCTGTCCAAATTTATTAAAATTGACAAATTTATAGTTTTTTCTTTTTGGAAAATTCATGTTGGAATTTTGGGGTACCGAAAAAAAGTTCCTTGCCTATGATGTGGACAATGTTTTTGTTTTAGCTTACTCTATCTCAGTCCAGCACTATGGATATGTAATTTCATTTTGGATAAAGTGGTGTTTATATTTGACTGGAAATTTCTGATAGACTATTATTAATTAAATACATTTTGTGGAAATTTGGAAGAAACTTCTTTCTGCTTGATGTATGTGCACAATACTTTTGTTTTACTAAGCTTACTCTATATATTTGGAGTTGCAACCAATGGTTGGTACCATCGCAACCATGAAAAGTGTTACAATTACCTTATTCCCATTTCTTTTTGTCATTCTAGCTATCTGTTTTAGCTTTTGTGATGCCAATTCCAATGTGCTTTGCTTTGAAAGTGAGAGAAAAGCCCTTTTGAAGTTCAAGAATGATCTCGTTGACCCTTCAAACAGGTTGTCTTCTTGGGTTGAAGGTGGGGGTTGCTGTAAATGGCTCGGTGTCGTGTGCCATAACTCAACAGGCCATATCAACCAACTGCACTTGGCTGCTCCTCTTTCAGTGCCCCATTTTGATGCACCAGTTGCTGAATGGGAAGCTTACCATCGATCAAAGAACAATTCCCTGCTAGGAGGCAAAATAAATCCTTCACTGCTGGAGTTGAAGCATCTCAGTTCCCTGGACTTGAGCAATAACAATTTTAGCGGCATACAGATCCCGAAGTTTTTCGGTTTGCTGGAGAGTTTATCATATCTTAACCTCTCTCAAGCACGATTCCAGGGAGCAATTCCTCATAACCTGGGGAATCTTTCAAAGTTGCAGTATCTTGATCTTGGAGGTAATGATCTCAAACCAAAAAGCCTTCAATGGGTTTCCGGACTTTCTTCCTTGCAGTACCTTGATTTGAGTCATGCGGATCTTAGTAAAGCAACAGATTGGCTACAGGTAACATTCCAACATCCTTCATTGTTAGAGTTGCACTTGTCAGCTTGCAGTTTGGAAGATGATGTTGAATATTGGCAATATCCCACATTAGGAAAAGATAGAAAGGGAGGGGGTTTGGTTTGTTATATATAGAACCCCTCCCCCTTTGGTTGTATCATCCCAAAATCTTCTCCTTTGTAATATTTCTAGAGGAAATATTAATTTGGTAGTGTCCGAGGACGTAAGCTAAATTGGCCGAACCTCGTTAAAACTCTGGTATTTTATTTCTTATTTGTTTGCTTTTATTTAATAGCTTTATGTTGGTTATATTTATTTAGTTATTATTGCTATAAATATCTAAGTGAGTTCTGTCTAGTTGTTGGGTTTTAAGCGGGACCATTGTGACCCCTCCAATTTAACTGGGAATTTTCTTAGTATAATTGTTGGCATAATAATTATCTAAATATTTCTGATAATATTGTTATTAATATTATCGTCGCTTCCGCAACAATTGGTATCCGAGCCAAGGTTTTGTAGTATGCTCTGTGTTTGCAGCTTAGTCTGATCTTACACATCAGAAACATTTCCTAAAGCTTGTGGGTATTCTGCATTTGGTGGCTATTAAGTAGAAGCTATGGCAAAAATGACAGAAGAAAAACCATCCATATCAACAACTTCCACTTCGTACATTTTGCCGAGGATTGGAACTGCAAATACGAGATTTGTAGTGGAAATTTTTGATGGAACAGGTCATTTCGGCATGTGGCAAAGTGAGCTTCTAGATGCCCTCTTTCAACAGGGTCTAGATATTGCCATTGAGGAAGAAAAACCAGAAGGGGTTGATGATAAAGAATGGAAGACCATCAACCGATTGGCATGTGGTACAATTCGATCATGTCTTTCCAGAGAGCAGAAGTATACATTCAGTAAAGAGACTTCTGCAAGTAAATTGTGGAAAGCATTGGAGGAGAAATTTCTGAAGAAGAACAGTCAAAATAAGTTACATATGAAGAAAAGACTGTTTCGTTTCAGTTATGTTCCTGGTACCACGATGAACGAGCACATTACCAATTTTAATCAGCTGGTGGCTGATTTGTTGAATTTGGATGTGACTTTTGAAGACGAAGACTTGGCGTTAATGTTGTTGGGATCGCTTCCTGAGGAGTTTGAGTACCTTGAAACTACCCTACTTCATGGAAAATCGGAAGTAACTTTCAATGAAGTAACTGCTGCATTGTATAGCTATGAACTACGCCGAAAGGATAAGTTGAAAGGTTCAGGTGAAGCAGCAGTGGAAGCATTGGTAACAAGAGGTCGTCAGCAAAGTCAGTCTAATGGGAAGAGAAGAAAGTCCAAAGGTCGAGCTGTTGCCAAAGATGAATGTTCCTTTTGCAAAGAAAAAGGACATTGGAAGAAAGATTGTCCAAAATTGAAGAAAAAAGGGAAGACTCCGCAAGATGCAAATGTTGCAGAATGCAATAGTGAAGCAGAGTCAGACTTTTCTCTTAGTATGACATCTTCAACATTATATGCAGATGAGTGGATCATGGATTCTGGTTGTTCCTATCATATGTGTCCCATTCGGGAATGGTTCTTTGAATTTCAAAAACTAGATGAAGGGGTTGTTTACATGGGTAATGATAACACATGTAAAATAGCCGGGATAGGTTCAATTAAACTGAGGAGTCATGATGGATCTACTAGAATTTTGCGGGATGTACGATATGTCCCAAAGTTGAAGAAGAATCTCATCTCTTTGGGGTCGTTAGAATCTAAAGGCCTAGTTGTGACAATACGAGATGGAGTTCTTAAAGCAACTTCAGGAGCATTGGTGATGTTGAAAGGCATAAGAAAGAACAATCTGTATTACTACCAAGGTAGTACAGTGGTCGGGACAACAGCAGCAGCAATTACGAGTACCAAGAAGGACGCTGAGGCAACACAGCTGTGGCATATGCGTTTGGGCCATGCTGGTGAAAAATCCTTGCAAACTCTAGCCAAGCAAGGATTATTGAAAGGTACAAAGACTTGCAAACTTGAATTTTGCGAGCATTGTGTTCTGGGAAAACAACGAAGGGTGAAATTTGGCACTGGGATTCACAATACTAAAGGTATTCTGGATTATGTGCATTCTGATGTATGGGGACCGTCCAAGACTCCATCACTTGGAGGAAGACGTTATTTTGTCACCTTTATTGATGATTTTTCCAGACGAGTTTGGGTGTTCCCTATGAAGAACAAAGATGAGGTGCTTGAAGTTTTCCTTAAGTGGAAAACTAAAGTTGAAAATCAGACAGGAAGGAAGATTAAGGTTCTCCGATCAGACAACGGTGGAGAATATAAAAGCGATCCTTTCCTGAAGATATGCCAAGATTGTGGCATAGTAAGGCACTTCACCGTAGGTGGAACACCGCAACAGAATGGGGTGGCAGAGCGTATGAATCGAACGCTTGTGGAGAAAGTTCGATGTATGTTATCTAATGCTGGATTAGATAGAAAGTTTTGGACTGAGGCTGTGACGTACGCTCAACATCTCATCAATCATTTGCCATCATCTGCTATAAATGGCAAGACTCCTTTGGAGAAATGGTATGGAAAACCTGCTACTGATTATGACACCTTGCGCATTTTTGGTTCTATTGCATATTATCATGTGAAAGAATCAAAGTTAGATCCAAGAGCAAAGAAGGCTCTATTCATGGGCTTCAATGCTGGTGTTAAGGGATATCGTTTGTGGTGTCTAGAGGCAAAGAAGACGATAATCAGTAGGGATGTTACCTTTCATGAATCTGCCATGTTGAATAAGGTAAATCCAGAAGGAGTGAGTAGTACTTCGCAGCAGGTGGAGTGTACTCCGCAGCAGGTGGAGTTTGAGCAGAGTGTGGTAATTCCAGCAGAAGGTACCACTAGTGATTCTTCATTGGCAGATGCAGAGTCAGATGAGGAAGAGGTTTCTACCCAAGAACCTCAACAGCAATCAGAGCCAATTGCAGTCAGAAGGCAGAGACGAGAAATTCAGAAACCAGCTCGTTTCACTGACATGGTAGCTTATGCACTTCCAGTTGTTGATAATATTCCATCCACTTACACCGAAGCCATTCAGAGTTTAGAGAATAATAGATGGTTAGGTGCAATGGAAGAGGAAATGCAATCTCTAGAGAAAAACAAGACGTGGAAGTTGGCACAACTACCAAAAGGGAAGAAGGCGATTGGTTGCAAATGGGTATTTGCAAAGAAAGAAGGATTTCCCGACAAAGAAGATGTTCGTTACAAGGCAAGGTTAGTGGCTAAAGGCTACGCTCAGAAGGAGGGAATTGACTATAATGAGGTATTTTCTCCAGTTGTTAAACATTCCTCCATTAGAATTTTGTTGGCCTTGGTAGCGCAGTTGAATTTGGAGCTAGCTCAACTTGATGTGAAGACCGCGTTTCTACACGGTGATTTGAAGGAGGAAATCTATATGACTCAGCCAGATGGATACAGGGTTGCTGGTAAAGAAAATTGGGTGTGTAAACTTAGCAAATCGTTGTACGGATTGAAACAATCTCCGAGACAATGGTACAAACGATTTGACAGGTTCATGAAGGACCAGAAGTACAAAAGAAGCAAATACGATCATTGTGTGTATTTGCGCAAGCTTCAAGATAATTCCTACATCTACTTACTCTTGTATGTTGATGATATGCTGATTGCAGCAAAGAGCCAAATGGAGATTGATAGACTGAAGGCTCAGTTGAGTAAAGAGTTTGAGATGAAGGATTTAGGGGAAGCTAAGAAGATTCTCGGCATGGAAATAACTCGGGATAGAAAGAGGGGCAAACTTTGGCTGTCACAAAAACAGTATTTGGAGAAGGTACTACAACGTTTTGGTATGTCTGAAGGTACAAAACCTGTAAGTACCCCACTTGCTCCTCATTTTAAACTAAGTAACCAGTTATCTCCAACGACTAAGGAAGAACAAGAGTACATGGCAAAAGTCCCATATGCAAATGCAGTTGGAAGCTTGATGTATGCAATGGTATGTACGAGACCAGATATTTCACAGGCTGTTAGTGTTGTTAGCAGGTACATGCATGATCCGGGCAGGGGTCATTGGCAAGCTGTGAAATGGATTCTGCGGTATCTCCAAAATACCATAGATGTCGGATTGGCATTCGAGCAGGATGAATCATTTGGTCAATGCATAGTTGGATATTGTGATTCTAATTATGCAGGTGATTTGGATAAGCGACGGTCTACAACTGGCTATTTGTTTACTTTAGCGAAAGCGCCAGTTAGTTGGAAATCTACCTTACAGTCCACGGTGGCTTTGTCTACAACAGAGGCAGAGTATATGGCAATTACAGAGGCTGTGAAGGAAGCAATTTGGCTTCATGGATTGCTTAAAGACTTGGAAGTTGGTCAGAAACAACTTAAGGTGTATTCTGACAGTCAGAGTGCTATTCATTTAGCAAAGAATCAAGTTTTTCATGCACGAACGAAGCACATAGACGTTCGCTATCACTTTGTGCGGGAAATTCTCGAAGAAGAGGAGATACTTCTCCAAAAGATTCACACTACGGAGAATCCTGCAGATATGCTGACTAAGGTGGTTACAAGGGCCAAGTTTGAACATTGTTTAGACTTGATCAATGTCCGACACATTTGATATGGCGTCGTTGGCGCAAATTTGAAGACACTATTGAAGTTTGTGTTATGAGAAGATGTTCGAAGATGTGGAATATCGCCAAGGTGGAGATTTGTTGAATATTGGCAATATCCCACATTAGGAAAAGATAGAAAGGGAGGGGGTTTGGTTTGTTATATATAGAACCCCTCCCCCTTTGGTTGTATCATCCCAAAATCTTCTCCTTTGTAATATTTCTAGAGGAAATATTAATTTGGTAGTGTCCGAGGACGTAAGCTAAATTGGCCGAACCTCGTTAAAACTCTGGTATTTTATTTCTTATTTGTTTGCTTTTATTTAATAGCTTTATGTTGGTTATATTTATTTAGTTATTATTGCTATAAATATCTAAGTGAGTTCTGTCTAGTTGTTGGGTTTTAAGCGGGACCATTGTGACCCCTCCAATTTAACTGGGAATTTTCTTAGTATAATTGTTGGCATAATAATTATCTAAATATTTCTGATAATATTGTTATTAATATTATCGTCGCTTCCGCAACAGATGATGCATCCCCGATCAGTGTCAATTCTACAAAATCACTGGTTGTTCTTGATCTTTCTGAGAACAACTTTTCTTCAGTACCTATGTCGATATTTGGTCTTCATGATCTTGTGTCCATTGATCTTAGTGGCAATTCCTTGAAAGGCCCAATTCCAGATTATTTTACGAACATCTCACTTCTTGAAGTTCTTGATCTTAGTGGGAACTCACTCAATTCATCCACACCCACCTCTTTGTTTAGTTTGTATCATCTTCAATTCCTTAATCTTTCGAGCAATGAAATTGATCAAGACATATCACAAATCCTTCTGAGTCTGTCTAGATGTTGTTTGGATTGCTTAGAGTCATTGGATATGGCACATAACCATCTTTTTGGCCATTTAATTGATCAACTTGGGCATTTTAAAAACCTAGCTCACTTGTCGCTTGCTGGAAACAATATTTCTGGTCCCATTCCATTGTCCATAGGGGAGTTATCATCTTTGAAGTTGTTTAATGTTTCAGAAAATCAATTAAATGGTACTTTTCCTCTATGTTTTGGCCAACTGAAAAGTTTGGAAACTCTGGATTTGGGGTGTAACCAATTGGAAGGAGTTGTGTCGGAAACCCATTTTTCTAATCTCACGAGATTGACAACTCTAGCGGCATCACAGAACAGGCTGAGATTTGAACCAAACTCAAGCTGGATTCCCCCGTTTCAATGCCGAATTATCAGATTGGGGCAATGGCATCTTGGCCCGAAGTTTCCTCGATGGTTAAAATTCCAAAAGAATTTATCTGTTTTAGATATCTCGGATGCAGGAATTTCGGATATCTTGCCCACTTGGCTTTTGAACTTGTCCACTCAATTTGAATATGTAAATCTTTCCTGTAATCAACTTACTGGAGGGATTTCATATTTGAACGTGACAGAAATTGTTGACTTGAGTTCAAACCGATTCACAGGCCCATTACCAAGAGTATTCCCAACTTTACAAATTTTAATTTTGTCAAATAATTCATTTTCAGGCCGGCTTGTTGAATTAGTTTGTTATTCATTAAGAAAGGGACCAATGAGAATTCTTGCCATTGAAACAAATCTTCTCTCCGGAGAAATCCCAGATTGCTGGGATCATTGGCGAGGTTTGGGTTACTTGAATTTGGAAAACAACAAATTGACCGGAAAAATCCCACCTTCTTTGGGACATTTAAATCTTTTAGTGCTAAACCTTCGTAGCAATGTCATGTCTGGAGAATTACCATCTACGTTGCAACATTCTACGAGGTTGATTATGCTTGATCTTAGTGACAATCATTTCAGTGGAAGTGTACCAACATGGATTGGGGACAAGCTCTCAAAACTTGAGATTCTAAGCCTTCGATCGAATAACTTTGATGGCCACCTGCCTCAAAAAATTTGTCAACTTCAATCTCTTCGGATCTTGGACCTTGGCCATAACAACATTTCAGGAGCTATTCCAAAATGTTTTAGTAATTTTAGTGCAATGGCTAACAAAAGCAACCAGCACTGCTATATGTTTCAGTGGTCGAGTATCAGTACTAATTTCCTTTATTTGAGTGCATTATTGGTGCTGAAAGGACGAGAGGACGAATACGGTGCCACACTAGGGCTTGTTACGAGCATGTGCCTTTCAACTAATAGACTAATTGGAGAGATCCCAAAAGAACTTGGAAGTCTCGTTGAGCTACGGTCATTAAATCTATCAGGGAATCTCCTAATAGGAAATATACCGGATGAAATTGGCAACATGAAGTTGATGGAATCTCTTGATTTGTCGAGGAATCAATTGAATGGTGAAATCCCTCCAAGTTTTTCCAAATTGAATTTCTTGAATCACTTCAATGTGTCTTACAACAACTTGATAGGGCAAATCCCAACAAGCACTCAGCTTCAAAGCTTTGAAAGCTTGTCTTACGTGGGCAATCATCTTTGCGGACCTCCTCTCACTAAAAATTGCACCTCAAAAGGTTTTTCAACTGATGTAGCAAATAATGGAAGTAACAGTGAAGGAAGTAAAGTGAATTGGCTTTATGTCAGCATAGTTCTTGGCTTTGTAATGGGATTTTGGGGTGTAGTGGCTCCCTTGTTTTTCATCAGGTCTTGGAGGCATGCATACTATCGAAAGCTGGACAATGTCTATGGTAAACTATATGTGTTTTGGGCTACTATGGGTATATAGTTTGATGAAAAACAAAATATGTATAAATAAAGTTTGTGTATGTAATTGATTATATAGGATTTCGATCTCAAATCTATTAAATGCTATATTTTAAAAGGGATTACATGAATCAATCGATCTTGACTTCGAGTTTAGACCCTTTTGCAAAACTGAATAGCATTTCAAGCTTGTTCAATTTTTTGAACTTAGAGCTTTCATGATGTGTGATTGTGTTTAATTGTATGTCAATAATGAAAATGTTGTTGGGTTAAAGAGTACAATAAGGTGCATTTAATAAACATAAAAAAAATAAAATATATCGTAACCTGTTAGCATTTTTATAGTTTCGACAATTATAATGTGTTTATATTTAACCATTTAAAACAATAATTAATTTTGATTAGCAAAATCTAAACGAATATGAGTAAAATTTGATTAACTAATTCATTAAGACATGGAAGAAAATTTGACGCTGCAATAGGTTTTTTTTTATTATAATATTAAAGGTAAGGGATAAGGAAAATATGGTTTGAATCCGTACCAAATAAATATCTGACAAGAATTTTAATCAGCGGCGAATCTAAGCAGCTGGCAAGGGCACGGCCCCCTTAAAATATAAAATTGCTATTTAAGTCCTTAATTTTTTTAAAATTTTAAATTAGTAAAGGTAAAATTACATTTTGACCCCCTAAAATTATAAAAATTCGATTTACTCTTTTAAAAGTTATAAAGATATAGACTATAAAAAATTAAAATTTCATTCGGCCCCTCTGAAAAGTTGTTCTGGCTTCACCCCTAACTTTAATCATTGCTTTTTTTACTTAATAATAAACCTCAATAACATATTTAATAATATTTTATTTTTAGAGTTGTTTGTAGCTTTGTGATGAATTTGATCTCTCCATCTTCTTTCCCTTGTTCATGCCCAACATTGCCATTCTTTTTCTTTTTCCTTTTCCTTCCTATATCTGAAATTTACCTTTAAAAAACCCCATCAATCATATTTATTGAAAAATTCAGTGAAGCACAATCAACGGAGTAAAAGATAATATTTATTAATGAAAATGGTATGAAAGCTATTAAATTGAAAAGATATTAGTGATGGTTTTTCTTCTTTGCTTACTGTATATAATGAAGAAAATATCAGCGAGTAAACAGAGCATGCCGAGGGAGTGAGACTTACTCCATAGACTTTGTTGACTTGACTTCATCAACGCTACTTGAGGAATTTTAAAGCTTGCTAAATTCCACGTTAGGTAGAGAAAGAAAGTAGCAAATTCAATTGGATGATTGAAATTCGTATTAGAATGTAACTAAAACTTCAATATCCTTCATAATCTTATGAAAATGAAATGTAATATGAGCACACAAATATAAAAATATTACCCACAATTCACAATATAAACATTTAAAAAAATTAAATATGAGTCAGTCTTTAAAGTTGAAACAAGAGCAATGTTGGAAGTATTATTCTTAGCTTGGGATAAAGGATTTCGGAAAGTTGAAGTTGAGTGTGATAATGCTTTGTTGGTTGAATTGCTTTTGTCTGGTGAAGGAGCTAGTAGTAATTTAGTGGAATTGTGGCTGTTACATCAAGTATTGCGTCGGAAATGGGAGATTCGTATCCGACATATCCCAAAAACTCTTGGTGTTGCAGATCACATCACTAAATGTGCTAATATAGGTAGTTCCTTGATACGTTTATTTAGATCCTCACTGACTTCGGTCATGAGCTTGTTGAACAATTTGCATAATTTTAGTCAATTATAAATTAAAATTTGATTTGATTTAACCAAAATATAAATGTAAAAATAAAAATCTTAATCAAATTATATGTTTTTCTAAAATTTTCATTTTCCTTTCTTTTCATTTTAAAGACCTAAAAAATCTTAATTGGCAGGTCATATCATGGGACTTGAAGTTACTCCATAGACTTTGTCCAACTTCCTTGTCAAGTTTATAATTTATTGAATATTTTTTTTATAGTTTTAAAATTATTTGTAAATGTGACATAAATATAAATTAATGTCACGTCAATAATGAAAAGTTTGAAGTCTAATTAAAGGCCCAATGGCCCAACAAACTAAACAATTTTCAAGAAAAAAAAAACAACAACAAAAACCCTAGCGCACCCTAGCCTTTGCCCGCCGCTCCTAGCACCTGCCACCAATTGCTTCGTCAACTACCCTTGCAAAAAACATGCAAGAACAGTAGCAAACAGTAGAAAAAAATAGAAAAATAAAGTTGTAATTTGGCTATAAAAAGCTTACAAAAATCGATTTATGTGGTTTTTTTTTCATCAAAAAATAGAAATAAAAAAAAAACAAAGCAATCGAAAAAAATCAAAGGTGATCTTTTTTCTTTTCCTTTTTTCTTTGAATGTATTTTTATATATATAAAAAGATAAAATATAAAGAAAAGAAAAAAAATCTCACTTGGTGGTTGTTTTCTGCCACTGGAGCCGAGGAGTCTTCTCATTTTTCTGGAACTTTGGCTTTGATTTTGGTAGTTTTAACTCCAAATCGGAGTCCTACAAAAAATATAAGCAAAAGGGGCATTTTAGGTTTTTCGGCCACTGGGAATGGCAGAGCAGTCATTAACGACCAATGGCCGTCGGCAGAAGCTCGCCAGTGCCGTGGCCGGAGTGGGGAAGACTGAGAGAAAAAAAAGGCTGAAAAGTTTTTTTAACAGACAAAAGTGATTTTTTAATTAATTTTTTCACTTATATAGCCCTTCAAAACGACGTAATTTTGGGCTTAAGTCACAGACGCCAAAACGACGTCGTTTTGAAGATTGACACAATTATCGACTCGACCGGCCTCAAGATCTGGCTTTTTTTAAAAAGGGGGATATTTGCACTTTTTGTCCTTCTACTTTTTAAGAATTTTTCAATATAGTCCTATTTCTTTTTTTCTTTTTAATTTATCCCCTTAAATTTTAAATTTTTTATTTTGGTCCTTTTAAATGATGCGCATAGGAAAGTTTGGGATATTTTCCCACTCGGTCCCTGTCTCTTTTAGCGTGTTCCATTTGAGTCCTTATTAGCCTATTTATTTATATATTTCTTTTTCTTTTTCTAATTTATGCCCTTAATTTCATTTAAATTTCGATTTAGTCCTTTATTTTTAATCTTTATTAAATTGTTTTCTTTTATATTTATCTACTTATTTATTTATTCTTTCTTTATTCTTTCTCATATATTTAAAAAAATATTGTTTATATTCTTTTCATTTATGTATATTGTCATTATTATTTTTTATTTTTAAGTATATTTCTCATATACTTAAATTTAATATTACTTACTTATTTATTTATTTATTCTTTTACTTTTTAAATACTTAAATTTAACATTATTTGTTTTGCCTATTTATTTAATATTATTTTTGTAATTTTTTCCTATTTATTTATTATTCTTTTATATTTTAAATATTTAAATTTGATATTACTTATACTTCCCTTTCATTTTATTTTTTATTTTTTATTTGCAAATAAGTTACTTTATTTGTTTTGTTATCTACCCACATAGGCCATCTTATATTATTTCGCTATCACCATATCATACGTTAAATTTAAGCATTTATCCACGTGTATATTATGCCCGAATAAGTAAAATGCATATCGTTTTAAGTATTACGTTTGTTTTTTTTTGCACGTTGCACAAAAAAGGTAAAATTTTCAAATCGTGGCAATGTTCATTGTTTTTGAAATTAGAAAAGTCGTGCTCCAAACTTATGGAGTATGGCTTCTTTCTAAAACTGAAATAGTCGAATATCCATTTAAGTAACGATTTACACAGCGAGTATTTTGATTTTCGAAAACTAAAGGTGTCATGTCCTAATTGACGGGACATGATCCTTCTTCTCGATTAATTCAGAATAAAACCCTTTCTATTAAAATATCTTAATACGAAGGGATCACATTTTAAATTCTCTTAAAATTTTCAATTTTCGACATTAAGACATCAAGTAATCAATTAGGTACCAATTTTGGGTGTAATGAGGGTGCTAATCCTTCCTCGTGCATAACCGACTCCCAAACCCATTTCCTGAATTTTGTAGACCAAAAATCATTGTTTTAGTGGATCAAGCCTTTTTATTAAAACAATCAAATTACGAGGTGATCCAATCACACCTCATAAAAGAGATTGGTGGTGACTCCCATTTTCGTTTTCGAAATATAAATCGTTTAAAAAAAGGTTTTTGACACCCTAGGGAAAAAAAGAGAGAAGAAATTTACTAAATGAGAGGCGAGCATGATTTTTTGAATTCCTCACAAAAGTTTCTAGAAACAGATAAAGTTAACAAGATATGATGGATTTGTATATTGTTGAAGTTAATCAGCTGGACAAAAGTTAGTAAAAATTTACCCTATTGCACTCTTTAACCTAATCATTCATTGTCAAAACACACTTTCATTAAATTATACAAGCTTGAAATGACATTAATTATTGCAAAAGGAAAAACACCAATCATGTACTGAGTACTAAAATCTAAACTCAAAATTATTAGTTCCTAGATCTGAGATCTGAAGATTATATAATCAATTATAAAACACAAATCTTAATTATACATGTTTTTTTTTTCATCAAATTACGTACCCATAGTAGCTCAAGACACAACTTCCGACCAACATGATCCAACTTTTGATAATATGCATACCTCCAAGTTCTGATTAAAAACAAGGGAGCCACCACACCCCAAAATCCCATTACAAAGCCAAGAATTATGCTGACATAAAGTCAATTCACTTTACTTCTTTTATTGCTATCTCCATTATTTGTAACATCAGTTGAAAAACCTTTTGTGGTGCAGTTCTTAGTGAGAAGAGGTCCACAAATATCATTGCCCACCTAAGACAAGTTTTCAAAGCTTTGAAGTTGAGTGCTTGTTGAGATTTATTCTATCAAGTTGTTGTAGGAGACATTGAAGTTATTCAAGAAATTCAAAAACTTCGAGGGATTTCACCATTCAATTGATTCATCAGAAAATCAAGAGATTCTATTAACTCCATGTCGCCTCCCTGACAAATTTAATGATCACAGCCCAATGAGACTTGCAATTTCTTTGGAGATCTCTCCTGTGAGACTGTTAGCAGAAAGGTCATGCTAGTAACAAGTCCTTGTGTGGTCTCATATTCATCTTCTCGCCCTTTCATCACCAATAATGCTCTAAAATTAATGAATGGCCAAGGATTGGCCACGAAATAAGTTCACTATTGATTTTGGTTTTTGTGGCCATTGCAGTTAAATTTCTGAAACATGGTGGAATAACCCCTGAAATGTTGTTATGGGCAAGGTCCAAGTTTTGAAAGATAGAAGATCACAAATGTTATGAGGAATATGGCCATTGAAGTTATTAGATCGAAGGCATAGACCCATAAGTTTTGAGAGCTTATCACCAATCCATACTGGTACACTCTCATTGAAATAATTTTCGTTAAGATCAAGAATAAACAAACTCGTAGAATTTCACAATGTGGAGGGTAATTCTCCAAACATGCTATTTTTTCGATGGTTGAGCAGTACCTAAGATCTTTATGTAACAAAGGTGGGATTTTTCCAGTCAAATTGTTGTTCGCCAAATCTAAATAATTCAAAAACCGATGATTCCAACAATCTGGAATTTCCCCAGAAAGAAGATTTGCATCAATGTAAAGAGATCTCATCCATCCCTCTCCCGATGAGTTACAAACTAAATCAGAAAGGGATCCTGAAAATGAGTTATTTGACAAAACTAAAAAATCTAATGTCGGGAATACTCTCGGCAGTAGACCTGTGAATTGGTTTGAACTCAAGTCAACAATATTTTCACATCAAATATGAAATCTCTCCTCTAAGTTGATTAGAGGAAAGATTTGCATATTCAAATTGAGTGGAAAGGTTCAAAAACCAAGTGGGCTTGACATCTGAAATTCCTGCATAGGAGATATCTAAATGATACAACTTTAACCATTGGGGAAACTTTAGGCCAAGATACCAATCACCCAATTCAACACTTCCACATTGAAATGGGGGAATCCAACTTGAGTTTGGTTCAAATCTCAACATGTTCTTTGATGCTTTCAAAGTTATCAATCTCGTGAAATTAAAAAAGTGGGTTTCTAATACAACTCCTTCCAATAGATTATGCCCAAATTTTAGAGTTTCTAAGTTTGCCAGTTGTCCCAATCATAGAGGAAAAGTACAATTCAATTGATTTTCTGAAACAACAAAGAACTTCAAAGATGATAACTCCCCTATCGACAACGGAATGGGACCATAAACTTTGTTTTGAGCAAGGCCCAAGTAAGCTAGATTTTTAAATTGCCAAGTTGATCGATTAAATGTCCATAAATTTGGTTAACTGCTAGATTTGATAACTCCTCCTTGTGGCGTTATCAAGTTTAACGTCGAATTTTCCTAAATGAAAATGCTTTGAAAGCTATTTTGATGTATCAATTTCTTTTAAATAGCAAGTAAACAGCAGGAGTGGGATTTATTCCATAGACTTAGTTGAGTTCAAACTAGTGTTTTTTAAGAAAAAAAATATTAATTAGAATTTTCAATATTATTGTTATAGAACTATTAAGTGGATGTATTTTTTTAAAATTTAAACGTCACACCATTAAATTTAATAGAATAATTTAATGGCAATAATTATTGGACTTGAGATTTTAAATTTAAAAATGGATTAAATTTTTAAAAATAAAAGTACAAAACTACCATCCAAATTTAAAGCACATAGAGCATATTTTAACCTTCAAAATTTTACTTTATAATTTGATACAAGCAAATAAAACTTAACACGAAATTTGAAAACTATGCTAATATATATATATAAGTTTTATGGTTGTCTTTAAAAACAAATTTAAGAGTTAAATAAAGGAGAGTAAAAGATAAATTGATTTATTTTCAGTAAATGTTTGAGGGCAAGAAAAAAATCATTATTTTCAATAATCGTTTTCAAATTTTGGCTTAATGATACCCAAACATAGAGAAAAATAATGTTATTCAAATTCCATGTCTTCCTTCATCATATCCATTTTGTTTGACTGAAATTTAATAATCGAGTTTCATATTACATTTTGTGGAAAATTTTGATAACATCCCTTGCCCCTAATGTACGTGGACAATATTTTTGTTTACATTAACATTATTTTATTTTATATGCCACTTTTTAAAAATTTAAAAAATCTAAAATATTTTAAAAAATTTAAAAAATATATAAAATTTAGAAATTTAAAATTTTAAAGATTTTCAAAAAAATATATAAAAAAGTAAGCTCTTTAAAATTTAAAAATAAAAATAGATAAAATTTTCTTATAATTTTCTTTAATTTTTTTTTAGTTTCTTAATTTATTTAATATTGTTTTATGCATGAAGATATAATTAAGGGACCACGGCATCCATTTTGTTTAACTGAACTTTATAACATTTCTTTAATTTAATAATCGAAATTCATATTACATTTTGTGGAAAATTAAATGCAATCAATTAGAGATTTGCTTGATGGCAAATTTCCGATGCATTTTGTTTGAAGAAACTTCCTTGCGCTTCATGTATGATTTTGTGTTTTTGCTAAGCTTACTCAATATATTTGGAGTTGTGAGCAATGGCAATTGCAACCATGACAGCTCCTCTTCCAATTTCCTTATTCCCTTTTCTTCTTCTCAATGCCGCTATCTGTTTTACCATTTGTGATGCCAATTCCAACGCACGTTGCATTCAAAGTGAGAGAGAAGGTCTTTTGAAATTCAAGAATCATCTTATTGATCCTTCAAACAGGCTATCTTCGTGGGTTGAAGGTGGGGATTGCTGTGAATGGATTGGTGTCGTCTGCCATAACTCAACAGGCCAAGTCCACCAACTGAACTTGGCTCCTACTCTTTCAGAGCCGGATGAATTTGCACCATGTTTTGAATGGGAAGCTTACGAGCGGTCAAAACTAGGAGGCAAAATAAATCCTTCACTGCTGGAGTTGAAGCATCTCAGTTCCCTGGACTTGAGCTATAACAATTTTAGCAGCATATATATCCTGAAATTTTTTGGTATGCTGGGGAGTTTAACACATCTTAACCTCTCAAGCTGGATTCCCGGAAGGAATTCCTCATAACCTTGGGAATCTCTCAAAGTTGCATTATCTTGATCTTGGAGGTAATTATCTCAAACCAAAAAGTTTTCAATGGGTTTCTGGACTTTCTTCCTTGCAGTACCTTGATTTGAGTGGTGCGGATCTTTCTAAAGCAAATGATTGGCTACAGGTAACATTCAAACATCCTTCTTTGTTAAAGTTGCGCTTGTCAAATTGTTGTTTAGAAGATGATCCATCTCCGATTAGTGTTAATTCTACAAAATCACTGGTTATTCTTGATCTTTCTGGGAACGGCTTTTCTTCAGTACCGAAGTCGATATTTAGTCTTCATAGTCTTATGTCCTTTGATCTTAGTGAGAATCTTTGGAAGGTCCAATTCCATATTACTTTGGGAACATCTCGTTTCTTGAAGTTCTTGATCTTACTTTGAATCATCTCAATTCATCCATACCCAATTCCTTGTATAGTTTAAACCGTCTTCAGTTCCTGAGTCGTGGTGAAAACCAGTTACAAGGAACAATCTCGAGAACCATTGGAAACTTGAGCTCTATTACTCACCTAGATCTTTGTTCAAATTTTATGTTGAAGGGAAGATTATCAACCTCTCTGGAATATCTGTGCAAATTGAAGGAGATGGATTTGTCATATAAAAAAATTGAAGATGGAATATCAGAAATCCTACAGAGTTTGTCTAGATGTTGTTTGGGTTCCTTAGAGTCATTGGATATGGCAGATAACGAACTTTCTAGTCATTTAACTGATCAACTTGGCCAATTTAAAAATCTAGCTTACCTGTCCCTTGCTCGAAACAAAATTTTTGGTCCCATTCAATTGTCCATAGGGGAGTTATCATCTTTGAAGTTCTTTGATGTTTCAGAAAATCAATTAAATGGTATTTTTCCTTTATGTTTTGGACAACTTGAAAGTTTGGAAACTCTAGATTTTGGGTATAATCTATTGGAAGGAGTTGTATTAGAAACCCATTTTTCTAATCTCACCAGATTGACAACTCTGAAGGCATCACACAATATTTGAACCGAACTCAAGCTGGATTCTCCCATTTCAATGTGGAATTATTGAATTGGGTCATTGGCATCTTGGCCAAAAATTTCCCCAATGGTTAAAGTTCCAAAAGAAGTTGTCTGTGTTAGATATCTCTGATGCAGGAATTTCTAATGTCATGCCCACTTGGTTTTTGAACCTTCCCATTCCATTTAAATATTTAAATCTTTCCTATAATCAACTTAGTGGAGGGATTTCATATTTGAATGTGACATACATTGTTTACTTGAGTTCAAACCGATTCACAGGCCAATTGCCAAGAGTAGTATTCCCAACTTTAAAATTTTTAATTTTGTCAAATAATTCATTTTCAGGATCTCTTTTTTAATTAGTTTGTAATTCACCAAGTAGGGGAGGGATGGAATTTCTTTACATTGATAAAAATCTCATCTCAGGAGAAATTCCAGATTGTTAGAATCATTGGCAGAATTTAGGGCATTTAAATTTGGGAAGCAACAGTTTGACCGGTAAAATCCCACCTTCTTTAGGGCATATAAATCTTTCAATGCTAAACCTTCGGAATAATAGCATGTTTGGAGCATTGCCATCCACATCGCAAAATTCCAGTTTGATTATGCTTGATTTTAGTGAAAATCATTTCAATGGAAGTGTACCAGAATGGATTAGAGACAAGCACTCAAGACTTAAGGTTCTAAGCCTTCGATCAAATAATTTTGATGGCCATATTCCTCATAAAATTTGTGATCTTCAATATCTTCAGAATTTGGACCTTGCCCATGACAACATTTCAGGCACTATTCCAAAATGTTTTAGTAATTTGACTGCAATGGCCAACAGAAGCAACCAAAGTAACTATATTTATGAGTGGGTAAGTACCAGAACTACTCTCTTTTATTTGAGTGCATTATTAGTGCTGAAAGGACAAGAGGATGAATACAGTGCCACACTAGGGCTTGTTACCAGTATGGACCTTTCAACTAATAGTCTCACGGGAGAGATTCCAAATGAAATTGGAAGTCTCATTGAGCTACGGTCATTAAATCTATCAACGAATCTCCTAGCAGGAAATATACCAAACGAAATTGGCAACATGGAGCTGATGGAATCTCTTGATTTGTCCGTGAATCGATTGAATGGTGAAATCCCTCCAAGCATCTCCAATTTGAATTTCTTGAATCACTTCAATGTGTCTTACAACAACTTGACAGGACAAATTCCAATAAGCACTCAGCTTCAAAGCTTTGAAAACTTTTCTTACATGGGCAATCATCTTTGCGGACCTCCTCTCACTAAAAGTTGCAACACAAAAGGTATTCCAACTGATGTTGCAAATAATGGAAGTAGCAGTGAAGGAAGTAAAGTGAATTGGCTTTATGTAGCATAGTTCTTGGCTTTGTAATAGGATTTTGGGGTGTAGTGGCTCCCTTGTTTTTCAACAGGTCTTGGAGGCATGCATACTATCGAAAGTTGGACCAGGTCGAAAGCTGTATGTGTATTGGGCTACTATGGGTATGTAGTTTGATGGAAAAAAAACATGTATAATTAAGGTTTGTGTGTTTGTATTGATTATATAGGATTCCGTTCTCAAATCTATTAAATGTAAATTAAAACGGATTACATGGATCAATTGAACTAAACTCTGAGTTTAGATTTATTATTCTTTATTTATTCTTGTTTTCCCTTGTGCAATGACATTTTATGTTGGTATAATTTACCGAAGAGTGGATCAAATTGTGTTATGATAATGTATGAATATGTTTTGTCGGATAAATTATTTTGTAGACATTTCCTACCATATCATCCATTATCCCTTTTCAATTATTTTCAATTATTTAATGACATTTCAACAAATTTTTTATAATTTAATTATAATTTTCTTAAATTTATTTTAATTTCCCAATGTATCTACTCGAGCAAGCTCAGTATAACACTCCAAACCCGACTTAAACGTTACTGTCGGGCTGTGGAGATTACATCGTACATGAAAACATTAATTCTTAATTTTAATGAAACCCCACTTTCAACGTAAAGAAAATCGATTTGAATAACTCTTTGAAAATGTATCAATTCTCAAAAACCCATGAGTGCTTCGAGGAAAAAGCATGTTTAATAGTTTTACTAAAAACAAACCTATTTTACTTAAATCGTTTGCGATATAAAACATTCTAGCAATTTTTGACAATATTTGGCTGCGACGCATTATAGAAATTGTCTTATTTACCTTTAGTTTATTGTTAGTCGTCTTGTTTTGAACTCCGATTAAAAACCAAAGCTTTAACAAAACAACTACCAAAATAAATTCTAAACGTCCTAGAAAAAAATTAAATGTCCAAAAGTCCGAATAAAAAGTCCATAAAATTGAAAGTCCATAACATACTAAACCCAAACGTGAAAACCAAGCTCTAGAGTCGCCATTCAATTCTAAGCCTAAGGATTACCTAAAACAAAACAAACATGTGAGCTTTACACCCAGCGTGTAATTTGGCCCACAAGTCATAGTATATGTCAAAATCAAATAGATGCATAGCTTATTACATATCATAGCATACCAGATTTTATATCAAAGCATATCATATAACAAAACATATCCTACCCCTATCGGCTACACACCATCTCTATCTAACCAAACACACCAATTAGAACTGCAAGAGTACATCCATCGATCCCATCACACCAATATGTGGAGGTATGTCACTCATAATATACCGCTGAGCTACTAGACAGAAATTTGCATTCTAGCCACCATAGTTGCAGTAAATACTGCCATATAAAACTTCCTTCATTATATCAAATCCCACCCCAAAATATAGACATAATATCATACATACATATAACATAAATCGTATGGCATGCATATACATATATTTTCATACGGAACATAACATAGCATGTGGTACTCACAAATCATATAGCTTGCATATCTAATGTACATATTTATAAAGCATATCATATCACATTAATACACTTATCGAGACTTACTTAACATGCTTTCTACACAAACCTATGTTTGCATATTGAAACTTATGTTTTTTCGGGCCTACATAATGCCCATAGACTCAATTTTTGAGTCCCCTAAACTGCCCTAATCGGGCCTCAAAATTGGCCCAACAAGCTCCCACACGGCCCAAAAAGCTAGTCCGTTTGGTCCACACGACCTATCACATGTCCATGTTATTTCACGGGGCCATGTGCTCCACACGGCCGTGTGACGCTGGGCAGTTTCAAAAACATCCCTTATGTTATAATTTTCTCGAGTTTTAAATGATGTTTCGGGTTAATTACACACCTGATGACATAATTGATTAACCAAACTATCGGGAACTCATGAAACCTACCATCAATTAACAAATCATACTAATTAATCATCAAAGACCCACCCAAATTGACATTCTTTTGTCAAAATTCAGTCCCTAAAACAAGATTAGTATACTCACCACTCAAAAACAACACCAAAGACGAGAACAATTCTGCTGGAGGAATAAGATTCTCACTCCCTTCGCCTAATCGAAAACACAAGAGCGCTTATCAAAACTAAGAAAGAAGATTAGGTATAAGCACAACTCCTATCTTGTTCAAGAAACAATTTCAAAGGAAAAGAACAGAAATTATTAAATGAAACTTACTCCACGTTCACCGTGCACGAATACAAGGGGTAAAATGGAATAGCAGAAATTAAGCAAGTACGGCAGAAAAGAATAATGGAAAAGAGGCTACAAAAACAAAAGAAGAAAATACAAGAAAAAGAAAAAGAAACGAACGTGAGAAGGGAAGGGTAATTGGACGTGCAAATTAGAGTAAATTTAGGGATATGTTTTATTTTGATAACTTAAAAAATATATATATATAATAATTCAATGTGATTAAAAAAGAACTCAACTATTGACAAATAACAAGCAACAAAAACATTTCATATGCCCACACCAAGATTTAAACTCTAAACTCAAGAATACGTTAAAACTTAACCATTGAACCAATAGATTTATTCTATAATAATTTATCTAGAAATAAGATTTAAATCAAATAATTAGTGATAGAAATAGAACCAAAAATTAACAAAATTCTAAAGAAAAAACTCAAACCCAAAACCTCACCCACTTAATCACTACACTTATCCACTAAACAGAATTAAATTATTTGTTATAATTTAACATTCCATATCTAAGAAATTCGGAGTGTTACAGTGATCCATCTTTCGTATTTTTTAGGCCTATTAATGGGTAGATGTTGTATAATTTACTTTAGTTATTATAATTTTAGATTTTTTATAATTTATTTAATATTGTTTTATGCGTGAAGAAATAATTAAGGGTCCACGGCACCCATTTTGTTTGACTGAACTTTTTAACATTTCTTTAATTTAATAATCGAAATTCATATTACATTTTGTGGAAAATTAAAAGCAATTAATTAGAAATTTCTCTTGATAGCAAATTTCCAATGCATTTTGTTGTAAGAAACTTCATTGCGCTTGATGTATGTGCTCAATATATTTGTGTTTTAGCTAAGCTTACACTATATATTTGGAGTTGTGACCAATGGCGATTGCAACCATGACAAATCTTCGTCAACAAGTCTGTAGATAGCCCAGCCCTATTACTCTTTGCCATTCCAACTCTACTTTGCCACCAAATTCCTAATTTATAACTATAAGAAAAAAGATCTCAATGAGTTTTCTTTCCAAATTTATTAACAAAACTCATAATTCAGTAATCGGTATTGAAGGAAAACAAAACTCAAAGATGAAGAAAAGCAGATATTCATTGAAGGAAAACTTCATGTGAAAGCTAAACTTATTCAATAGAAATTGAAAAGACCTGTCAAAGAGAAGCACGTGATGATTAGAGCCAGTTAAAACCTAAATTCTGTTGAGTGTTTTCTCTATCTCTCTTAGATAGTGGTGTTTGTGTATTTATATGACTGTGTACTGTTCACTGATATAACATTTTAGGTAGGTTCCATACATATCAATAAGTATCCTACTCTAGACTTAACACGTATTTATGCGGTCTCATACACGATCTCACGTATGATTTCGCAGGAGAATGTAGGTACCTATCCTGTGAACACCCATTATCCTACGAGCTCGGTCTGCAAGTTCAATGTGTGAACTCAATAGAATTTGACCCAAACCCTTTAGATTTTGAACCGGTGAGAGCAAGTATCATAACAATACTTAACTTAGCATAATAATATGGACATAATTGGAAGGTTTAGCGTGTGATCAGCCTAAATTAATTCAATCCATATATAGGCAAAGCAAACTAAACATAACATGTCATTAACAAAGCTTCTTATCGCTGTATTATACAACAAAACGAAGTTTTGAATAAATTGAAAAAGGAATGAACAATAGGATACATACAAAATGTTTTGGGTATTCCATAACTATTCAAAACATCAGCAATGAAGCAACCATTGGCCACAAAGGTCATGGTAGTAATATAAAATGGTTTGAACCGGTTAATGGTGTTCAAATCTACTATTGGAGTAATGCTTAATTTCAATGTAAATTTATCCAATGAGTTATTTACAATTTAAATCATTAAACTTACATTAATTTTCATATACATCATCAATATTTAATTTAATCAAATTAGGTTATTTAATTTATATTATTAATCAAATTAAATCACTTGTATTAATGGTAAAGGACTGTATGAAACAATGATGCCATGTCATTTGTATTAATGGGAGATGGTTTTCCTTTTTTGTATGTGAAATGGGCGTTGATTGTTAAATCTAAAAGATGTGGTGCTTTAGGCATTGGGAAACTCATAGATAAAAATTCTGCTCTACTAACCGAATGGTGGTGGAGATATAGTACAGAGCATAATTCTCTTTGGAGAAAACTATTGGTAGTGAAATATGGATTGGTAAACTTTCATGGCTGCCTTCCTTGCATCGTACTCATAAAATGTCCACGGTTTGGCGTAATATTATTGAGTTAAATAAAGATGGCAGCTTGAATAAATGTATCGGTTCTGAAAGCTGTCGTTGGGTGTTGGGTATTGGACTCTTTATTCGACGATGTGCCCTAAAAACTAAATTATTATGTAATTTTAAGGAAGCTTGCGTTGCTGATGTTTTCTGTGAGCCTGCAGGCTTGAATCTTCATTTTTGAAGGGCACTGTAATGCACCAAATTTTTTAGACTTAAATCGCTTAATTATGTATAGTAAATTTATTTAGTTTAGTGTGTTAATGGTTTTGTTTATGTGCCCGAGACATTATATTCAAATCCCTTTCCTTAAAAATTTTGTATTATTTTTATTTCTTCATTTGGCTCATCACTTGTAGCTTATATTTTAGTCTTGCTAGTTTGCTGGTAATAATGAGTCTGCTGGTTCAATAATAAGGCTGTAGTTTACCCTTAGTTCCCAAGTTTAAACTCTGTTGTGTGTAAAAGAAATTAATTTTTGCTGTATATCGGTTGTGGCCGCCCATACTTGTCAGAGTTTCTGTCGAATCAACTGTTGAGTAATCTGATAGGTGGTTACTAATTAGATTAGATAATATTTTTATCTGATTTATTTTTTTAATTATAAAAATATCCCTAAAATCTCTCTTTATTCTATCGTCCTCTCTTTCCGCCCTCTCCCCATTTTCTGTTTTGGTCATTTTTGTTTCTGCAAATTTTCTCTATCATTTTTCCTCTGTTCTTTTCCCTTTCTCTTTTGTTTGGTTTTTTTAATTGCAAATTCAGTTTTTGTTCCTCTATTTTCGTTTCTCTGTTATCAATTTTCTGGCATTTTATGGTTGTGGTGTTGTGTTTTGAGCGAGGAATTCATATTTTCGTTTTCGTGTAAGTCTTGTAAGTGCATTCTTTAATCTTTAATCTTCATAAGGTGAATTATTTTGGTTCCATGTGACAGATAGGGGTTTTAGTCATTCTTTAATCTTCGTTATTGATCTTTTTTTTGGGGGGGTTTATTTTAGCGGTGGATCCTACAATGGTTACTCATTCTTCTATTTGATTGTAGTGGAATCAATCCTCTTCTGGGTAAGTGACTAAATGTTAGTTTTGAGGTTGGTTTTATTAAGTGTTAAATATGGAATTCAAGTTTTGGTTTCGATATTGGTTGCGAATTGGGTCTAGTTGTGAATGTTGTGTGCAAAAATTATTATTGGTGTGGTGCCTACATTCCAACAGTAATCAAGTGTGTGTTCTAACTTGTAGATACTATGAAAGGTCAATAATATGGAAATTTTGTGAAAAATTGAAACCGGTAGATAACACCACATGGTCGTCTATTTGGCCATATGACAAGTTGTATGGGTCACACGGGCATCTAATTGGTTGAGTGCTAGATTGTATGGTAGGGTGTGTGGGCCACATGGCGTGTGAGCCTAATTTGTGCAATTTATTGGGCATTGTGCAGGCCGAGTGTGAGTATTCCAAATCTAATTTGCATTCACTCAATAAGGGTGTTAAACTTTGAGTAAGATTTCATGTATGATATCTCATATTATCTCGTATGTATGAAAAACATGTATCTGATTTATTTATAAGTAGGCATGGCATGTTATGATACTTATGCATGATCTTTTAATATGACTTTACATGTGCATTTGGGGTGGGATATATGGATGTGATGGAGGAAGTGTGATTTTGGCAAATTTATTGCATTATATGATTCTGGCATTATACCCACAATATATATTCTGGCAACATAGCTACATATTATCTGAGTGACATAGAATCACATTATAATGTGATGGATGGATGAGTTCTTGTAGCCTTATTTGGTGTGATTGGTTGGACGGAGTTAGTGTGTAACTGATGGAGGTAGGATTATTCTGTTTGATTATGTCATGCCAAGCATGTATAATTTTTTACCTGTCTACTTTTGTATTTGCATCTAAGTATGATTCTGTTTGTGATTTTAGCTTGTGGGCCGAGGCACACACTGAGCTTTATATCTCACTTTGTTTGATAAATATTTTTCAGGTAATCCTCAAACTTAGGATTTGGCGGTGCTTGGAAGCTCAGTTCACTTTTTCTATGTTAAACTCTTTCAAAATATATATATATATATATTAGATTTTATGGACTTATGGACTATTGGACTGTTTTTCTGACTTTAACTTTCGTTTTTGGGATTTTTTGAGTATTTTAATTACTTATTTTAAAATTTGCACAATTTCAAATTTAACTTAAATAATCAATTTTCAAGGTTAAAAATTATAAGAAATTTTCTACTACAAATTTTTAATCGGGACTATGCGTTTTTCAAAGCAAGTAAGTAAAGTCGATAGCATCATGAATTTATAAAAATCATGATTGCCAAATTCTTTTACCAAAGAGTTGAGGCAAGTTTCTATAAAATCTCTTATTTTTGGGTTTGGAAAATGATACATTTTAAAAATAAATGACCAAGTTTCAACTCATTAATGTAACCTTCAAGATTTGGCCATAACGACTATGACGAGTTTGGGGTATTATATTTGGTGGTATTAGAGCCAAGTTCTAAACTCAGGCTGTTATTTTTGGGTAAAATTTTATGAAAATTATTTTTAACAATAATAAATTCAAATTTTGATTAATTTTGATGTTTGATTTCGTAAAAAGAATTTGAGACTCCAATGCCAATCCAAGTAAGAATTTTTTACTATAATTACTCTTACTATAGTTACTTTAGTAAAATTGCTAACCTTCAAAGACTATAGAATAAAATAACTTCTGCTTTAAGATAAGTGCTTCTACTAAACTTTAGACTTGGGATTTAAAAATAATCTAAGCTAAATTTAAGATTTTTGAACTTTAGATAAGTTAAATGAGCACACGTGGTATGTAAGGTCATGGTACACAAGGGCATGGTGGACGTCCTAGAGGGTCTCGAGCTGAGCCTCATTCTTTGGGCAGTATGCCTAATCTGGAAAGTAGTGAGACGGTAGAGATGCTTACCACGCCTACCACCAAGACTAAAAATCAAAGTGTAGGGGACGGCACACTCTTCAACAAGCCATCGATAGTATCCAGTTAATCTTAAGAAACTTCAAACCTTAGTAATGCTCTTTGGTGTCTTCCACTCTACAATTGCTTCGATCTTCATTTGGCCTACATGAATTCCTTTTGCTAAGAACACATGTCCTAAGAACGATATTTTGCATAGTCAAAACTCACACTTACTCACTTATCATATAGTTGTTTTTCCCGTAGTACTTGCAACACAGCTCGTAGATGGATGTCGTGCTCTCCTTTGGTTCGCGAGTACTATAGGAGTTCATCTATGAAAATCACTATGAATTGATCCAAAAATTCATGGAACCATCAAGTCCATGAATGCCACTAGTGCATTTGTGAGATTAAAGGGCATAACCAAGAACTCATAATGCCTATATCGAATCTTAAACGTTTTCTTTTCAATGTCGAACTCCTTCACTTTATGTTGGTAGTATCCTGATCTTAAATCAATTTTTGAGAACATTGTAGCTTTTCAAAGTTGGTCAACAGATCGTCAATTCGAGGCAGTGGGTGCTTGTTTTTTCTGGTTATTTTGTTAAGCTATCTATAGTCTATAAATAGCGTAGCGAACCATCTTTCTTTTTTACAAATAGGACTGGCGAGTTCTACAGAGAAACATTAGGTCAAATGAAACCTCTGTCGAGCAGCTCTTATAACTGGAGCTTCAACTCCTTAAGATCTTTCGGTGCCATATGATATGTCGCAATTGACACTAGCGCAATTCTAAGATGAAGCTCAATGTTGAACTCTACTTCGTGATTTGGTGGTATAATAGGTAGCTCATCAGGAAACATATCAGGAAAATCCACAACAGTGAATATAATGTACACTTAGTTTCTTACAGTTTGAATTCTGTACGTACACTAAGTAGGATTTACGACATTTTCCCATCATCTTCTCAGTTCTAATTGTCGAGACCATGTTGGAAAAAACTTGGGCTCGCTCTCCAACCATAACAATTTTCATCCCATCTCCTCACCGTAAAGTAACTCATTTCGATTCAAAGTCTATCTTGGAGTTATTAACTAGTCCATTCCAAGGATTACGCTGAAACCATAAAAGGGTAGTTCCATCAGATCGGTGAAAAAGACATGTCCTTGGACCATCAAGAGACACCTACAATGTTGGAAAACCAGGTTCGAAAAATGTAGCGGAAAATAAATTTAGGAAAAAACTAGAGTTTTTTAATCTTTTTCTAAAACAAGAACTTGGTTATTATATTTAAAGTAATAAATACTTAATCAAATTGTACCTTTTTTTATTCGTCTAGGATGAACACTTTGATTGAGTAGTCTTCTCTGTTATCCTCAAGCTCACGTCTATCGAGTGTGGGCTCACTTTGAATTAGAAAACTTTTCACAAACATTACTAGTGGGGTAATTTTTTAATTTCTCTAAACTTTTGGACCGTGTTGTAAATAAGAATAATATTTCTATAAATTTTCTAAAATAATTTCTTTAGAAAATTTCTCTCTACAAATTTCTCTTGAATTTAAGTGTGTAAAAAATGATAACCTAAGGCTCTCTTTATATAGGAAAAGTTTAGAGAGTTCAACTATGATTAAACTTAATCACCTTAATATTAGATCTTATTAAGTTAATAGAATATTTATCTACAAGATAAACATTAAATTTAATTTAATATTAGATAATTATTTTAATATTAAATTAATAAAATATTATTAAAATAAGTATTAAATTTAATTTAATATTAAATCTATTAAAATAATATTATTTCTGGAATAATTAATCTAAAATTAAATTCTCTGGTAGAGTCCTAGTAGGAGTATAATTCTTTCATTGCTCAACCATCGAAGAACCATCGCCACCGACACCCCAAGTAGATTCAGTTGCTGCCAGTTCGGTCCAGGCCCTATTAGGACAACTTAGTCAATGAACAGAAAAACCACATAGCACGCACAAAAACATAAGTTAAACAAAAGTTTTATCAAGGTTTCTGCTCTATGAACTGGGTTCTCCATACTTACACGAAGTTTGGTTCGCAGATACACTCTGCCAATTACTATAAGTTAGTAAAACATAATATTTTGAAAAAAAAATACTATCTCATTCACTTATTTTTTTCTATTGGATAAGTGAATCTCTTTATAACTCCCCTCTTTGACTGAAAGATTTTGACATATCTCATAAATGTAGTGTTAAGCTAACACTTTCCATCACACCAGTATATCTCAATGAATGGAGGTTAGCTTGTCATTCCCTTATTTCTCCTAACCTGTCCCAAGGCCTCTCACCTAAATCATAAAACACAAAGGTGAGTACTCACAATCCTATGACATGCTATTATATCAAACGGTTACAAAAACTATAATATCAAAACATTTACTTAAACATAGAGCTCACAATTCATAAAGAGCTCGCAAAATACTATTCATAACCAACTTGCAACATAGAGCTCGCATATCACTATTCATAAAAGCACATATTCAAACACAATAATAAAATCGAGTTTTAAAGAAAACTTACTCTCAGAACTTAGGTTAAGGCCCTAAGCTCCTGGTTAACACTATGGTTTGCACATACAAGTGGCAATCCATGAACACTTACCAATTTGACGAAAGCTTTAAACAAGCTTTGCCTTTCCCATGTCTTTGCTTGTCGACGACTCTGTCAAGTTTGCAACTTCACAAATATTCACAAGTCACTAATAGTCAAAGCATATTAAAACTCATTTATAAACACAAGCAAGCTTAGGTTCGCACATGCTAATCTTTTGGTGAACCTATTTTCTTTTGTTGCAAGCTTTCTTAAAAGCTCTAAAATTACTTCTAAATGTCTAATCCAATAGA
This sequence comes from Gossypium hirsutum, assembly GCF_007990345.1. Lineage (NCBI taxonomy): Eukaryota > Viridiplantae > Streptophyta > Magnoliopsida > Malvales > Malvaceae > Gossypium > Gossypium hirsutum. Next base: position 67,034,738 of record NC_053447.1, on the reverse strand, counting down.
GAAACAGAGTCTTACCTTGAACCTTTAAGAAAAACGGGCTTGGTTTTTTATTTGCAGAAACTCTACAGAAAACATAGAGAAACAATTCAATGAAGGTTTGGCTAATGGTAGGGTTTTGGTATGCATATAGGTTTAAAACCTTTGTTGGTAATGTTTTAATTCATATGAAACTACGATAGTTTAGAACGTAAGGGTCTCCTAATGACAGAAGAAGTGCTACATGCATGACTCTTTTTCATTTAAGGAAGGAAATTGTTTCCTCAACTCTTTGGACAAATAACTATTCAAGTACTCCTACTTTTACCCTTTTCGCAAATCAATCCCTAATTGTTAACCAATCGATCTTAGACCTTAATCGACAATAAGGGTTCGTTGGCCCAAACTCCTAGACCTTATTTCGGGATGTTACACTCTGGTTGTAAAATGAATAAAGACACCTACAATCATACTAAAAATATTCTCACTTTTTAATTTTATAAAAAATATTTTTAATTATAATTTTGTAACATATAATTGGTTTGAAGAAACTAATATAATATAAAACATAATGTAAATTTTCCAATGGGTGCTCGTTGAATTGGGTAATTTTTGAGTTTTTTTTAATTTTAAATTTTTCTATAATTATATTTTTAAAAATATTAAAATTTTATGAAATAAATAATGAATTTATAGATTTTTTGGAATTATTGTCAAAAAATTTCTAAAAGTGAAGTATAATTTAGAGACGAACTTAATTACTAACCCTTTGAACAAACATCCCATGCCATTATTTTGTTAAGGAGATAAATGAAAGTAATGGATAAGTGACAGCCAGATAACCTTTGAATTGTACGACACGCTTCCCTTGTGGCGTTATCAAGTTTAACGTAGATTTTTCTTAAATGAAAAATGCTTTGAGAGCTAGTTTGATGTATCAATTTTTTTTAAGTAGCAAGTAAACCATGGGAGTGAGATTTATTCCATAAACTAAGTTGAGTTTGAATAAGAGTGTGTTTGGTTGGGTGTATTGGATTAGCCAATACAGCCCTAATCCGTGGGCCCCACTAATCCCCATTTAATCTCGTATTTGATTTGATGTATTGCCTATTACAGGCCTATTACAACACGGATGTATTCCTCATTTTCTCTGCTTCAACAACGATTAGCCAATCCTTTCAAAAGTAAGGATTAGCTAATTCTGTTTTACCTTCCCCAGCCAAAATCTGCTGCTCCACCCCACCCTCTCCCTCCCAACATCAACAGCAGTTTTCTTCGAACCAAATCTCCACCGTCTCGCGTTTGGGAAGCGAGAAAGTGCGAGGAAAATGAGCGGACTGGGGAAGAAAGTCGTCGATGTCACGTTCAAAGCATCAAAGAACATTGATTGGGAAGGGATGGCTAAGCTTTTGGTCTCCGATGAGGCTCGCAAAGAGTTCACTACTCTTTGTCGCACTTTTGATGAAGTTAACTCTACTTTACAAACCAAATTCAGCCAGGTCTTTTTCTTATATTCTCTCTAATCCCTAGCTCCTTTTTAGCATTTTTATTGATTTTTTCATAGATTTGTTGGGTTAATTCGTTGATTAGATCTTAGGGTTTTAGTTTTTTAATGATGATTTTAATATTTTATATTGAAATAAATTTTCAATAAGGTTGATTTTTTTGTTCATGGTTTGATTTTGGAACCTTTTTTTTTTCATTTTTAAGGAAATTTTAGTTTTGTTCAAGGTTTTAGTCCTATCTTGTTAATAATCCGATTTCTTAAGCAGGAACCTGAACCCATTGACTGGGAGTACTATAGAAAAGTAATTGGCTCTCTCCTGGTAGATATGTACAAAGAGGCAAATGAGAGTAAGTTAATTTGATAGTTATCATATTTGGCCTACTCTCTATCCAATTTTTCCAATCAACCTATATATGGTTATGCTTAGATCAGTTGTAGGTCTGTAAAATCATAAGTTGTTTGGCTTCCACATGTTTGTGTTCCTCATGCGGTGCCACTTCCTGAATTTGTTACTTTGAAGATCATCTCTATGGTACAAGGGAACTATTACTTAGTTGGATGCTGATATGGTTACCTTAAGTAGCTAGCTCTTTCCTTTCTTCACTCTTAGTTTTTGGGGTTTTAGAAGGGGTATTAGTAAAGTATGGATTTTATTGCTATTGCTTTATATTTCTCTGACTGTTTTTTACGGAAATATCAATGCCTGACCTATATCTGGACCATAGATATGGGGATATGACCCTTCAAGGACCCTACAAATTCTTGGAAAAAAGTTGAACATACCCATTTTGGACATTTAGCCTGATCTGACACTTGCACTCGAGTTTGCGTAACACAGTTATCAATCATTTTCCAGCTCCAGATCTCCTTGATCTTTCCTAGATCAGTTCCATGCTCCATACTTCACTGAAAGTTAAATGGAAATCAATTTCCAATGAGGACATTGTTTAAATTGGCTGCTATTTTGTTTGCAAATACAATTCTTATTTGTGTGCAATTCACTTGTTGAATGCTATTAGCATTTAACAATTTTAGATTAATGCTGTAGATGTTTCATTTCAATAATGCTATTATGTGATCAGATTCTTCTGGACACCAAAACTTGAGATACTCCTATACTTATGTTCAAAGTAGAATGAAGAAAATATAGACATCTAGCTACTCAATTCTCACTTGTCTGCAATTTCTAGCAGTCGAAGTAATCATATTTATCATGCTTGTGATAAGGTTTGGATGGAGTTTTGAGGGATTCACCGTTACAAATGTTATATACTCTTCCATTGCAGGTGTAGAGATCCCCAAATTTGTTGACACCATCACTCCTCAATACAAACCAAAATTTGATGCATTGGTGAGAATCAACAGGATAATTGACTCTCTTTTACCCTGTCTCCAAGTTTTTTCCTCGAATGATGTGCTATTTATTTGTGGTTATAGCTTGTAGAATTGAAAGAGGCAGAGGAGAAATCCTTGAAAGAGTCTGAGCGATTGGAGAAAGAAATTGCCGAGGTTCAAGAACTTAAGGTAATAAATAAAACAATGCCGAAATGTGTGTTGTTGTGTTCCAAATCACAATTGCTGAATTTTTTTATCTTTTTTATGAACAGCAAAAGATCAGCACCATGACCGCAGACGAGTACTTTGAGAAACATCCAGAGCTTAAAAAGAAATTCGATGATGAGATCCGGAATGACTACTGGGGCTATTGACATCTTTGTGAATTTAATGGCCAAGCTTTTGGTCTCGACTAGAATTTCTGAACCGTTTCTGTTGTTTTAGCCCCCTTTTTCTCTTGTGAGGTGATCTGGGTTGGAAAGATTAGGCTGTAATGATAAGAAAATAATTGTGTGAGAAAAATTTATCCAATCATTTGAGAAACAAGGTGGATCTTGTAAGACATGCATTCTATTTAGCAGGCATCCGCAGTCATACTTTCATGGAAAAATTTTTATTGTCTGCCCTCTTCATTCCATTCTGTTTTATGTTTATTATTTGAATATTATCTAGATACAATTGAATTTGGACACCTATTTATCTAGATCTATTCTATATGTATTTTTTAATAAGTGGTTATTTATATTATTAGTATTTTGAAATTTTAAATTATATAAATTAATATAAAAAAGGTTTTTACATCAAGAATGAATTTATTGATTCAAGTGCATCTAGACAATTATTTATCCAAATTCATCGGGACGTGCTTTTTAGTTCTTTTTAATATTAATTATTTTAAATTGTATAAATTCATATAAGAAAATTTATTATCAAGAATTTTATGAAATTATATATTATTATTAAATTATATGTAATAATAATTATTTTAAATTATAAAAATTCATAAAATATAATTTATTAGTTATAATTATTTTAAATTTTATTAAATCATATATTTTAATTAAAATATATTTAACATTAATTATTTCAAATTTTCTTTTATAGTATCATATATTATGATTTGAGTAAATTCATATAAGAATATTAATTATTAAGAATTTTATTAAATTATATATTTTAATTATAATATATTTAATAATAATTATGTTAATTTATATTTTACAGTATCATATATTATGATTTGAGTAAATTCATATAAGAATATTAATTATTAAGAATTTTATTAAATTATATATTTTAATTATAATATATTTAATAATAATTATGTTTAAATATGATTAAATTATTTAATATTGATATTAATAATCTTATTAAAATTTAAATAACAATAACAATAATAATTTACCAAAATAAATTTCTGCTAATTATTAAGAATTTTATTAAATTATATATTTTAATTAAAATATATTTAATAATAATTATGTTTAAATATGATTAAATTATTTATTATTGATAATAATAATATTATTAAAATTTAAATAACAATAACAATAATCATTTACCAAAACAAATTTATGCTAAGGGTATTCTAGTCATTTTAGTTTTTTCCATTACGCTATTACACTTCTATTCCATTCAACCAAATACAAGATTACTATTACGCCTCTATTCCATTACATTCAACCAAACAGTTGATTTGCTATTACACCTCTATTCCATTACACCTCTAATCCAATACAGTGAACCAAACGTGCCCTTATACTTTATAATTTGATATAAACAAATAATCAACACGAAACCTGGAAACTATTTTCTTTTTTTTTTAATCCTTTAGCTTTTAAGACCTAAAAAGTCTTAAAGAAAATGGGAGTGGGACTTTCTTCATAGACTTTTAGGGTATTGTAAAAAACTTCCTTGATAGCATACATTTCTTTAATTTAATAATAGAATTCATATTACATTTTATGGACAATTAAATGCAATTAATTAGAAATTTCCCTTGATAGCAAATTTCCGACAGACTATTATCAATTAAATGCATTTTGTTGGAAGAAACTTCCTTGCGCTTCATGTATTTTTGTGTTTTAGCTAATCTTAGTATATATTTGGAGTTGTGAGAAATGGCAATTGCAACCATGACTACTGCTCTTCCAATTTCCTTTTTCCCTTTTCTTCTTCTCGTTCCCGCTATCTTTTTTACCATTTGTCATGCCAATTCCAACCTACTTTGCGTTCCAAGTGAGAGAGAAGCTCTTTTGAAATTCAAGAATCATCTTATTGATCCTTCAAACAGGTTATCTTCTTGGGTTGAAGGAGGGGATTGCTGTAAATGGATTGGTGTCGTCTGCCATAACTTAACGGGCCACGTCCACCAACTGCACTTGGCTGCTCCTCTTTCACCCTACGAGCAGTCAGCCCTAGGAGGCAAAATAAATCCTTCACTGCTGGAGTTGAACCATCTCAGTACCCTGGACTTGAGCAATAACAATTTTAGCAGCATACATATCCCGAAATTATTCGGTTTGCTGGAGAGTTTAACATATCTTAACCTCTCTCGAGCACAATTTCAGGGAGCAATTCCTCATAACCTGGGGAATCTTTCAAAGTTGCAGTATCTTGATCTTCGAGGTAATGATCTCATATCAGAAAGTCTTCAATGGGTTTCTGGACTTTCTTCCTTGCAGTACCTTGATTTGAGCTACGCGAATCTTTCTAAAGCAACTGATTGGCTACAGGTAACATTTAAACATCCTTCTCTGCTAGAGTTGCACTTGTCAACTTGCATTTTGGAAGATGATCCACATTTGATCAGTGTTAATTCTTCAAAATCACTGGCTGTTCTTGATCTTTCTTGGAACAGCTTATCTTCAGTACCTAAGTCGATATTTAGTCTTCATGGTCTTGTGTCCATTGATCTTAGATTCAGTTCTTTGGATGGACCAATTCCTGATTACTTTGGGAACATCTCGTTTCTTGAAGTTCTTGATCTTCATCAAAACTCAATCAATTCATCCATACCCAACTCCGTGTTTTGTTTAAACCATCTTCGATTTCTTCATCTTTCTAGTAATAAAATTCAGCAAGACATATCAGAAATCCTGCAGAGTTTGTCTAGATGTTGTTTGGGTTCCTTAGAGTCATTAAATATGGCAGATAACCAACTTTCTGGTCATTTAACTTGTCAACTTGGACAATTTAAAAATCTATCTTACTTGTCCCTTGCTCAAAACAACATTTCTGGTCCCATTCCATCATCGATAGGGGAGTTATCATCTTTGAAATACTTTGATGTTTCAGAAAATCAATTAAATGGTACTTTTCCTCTATGTTTTGGACAATTGGAAAGTTTGGAAACTCTAGATTTTGGGTATAATCTATTGGAAGGAGTTGTTATAGAAACCCATTTTTCTGAACTCACGAGATTGACAACTCTAAAGGCGTCACACAATAGGCTTAGATTTGAACCAAACTCAAGTTGGATTCCCCCATTTCAATGTCAAATTATTGAATTGGGTCACTGGCATCTTGGCTCAAAGTTTCCCCTGTGGTTAAAATTCCAAAAAGAATTGTCTTCTTTGGATATCTCCCATGTAGGAATTTCATACGTCATGCCCACTTGGTTTGTGAATCTTCCCACTCAACTTGAATATTTAAATCTTTTCTATAATCAACTTACTGGAGGGATTTCATATTTGAATGTAACAAACTCTATTGACTTGAGTTCCAACCGCTTTACATGTCCAGTGCCAAGAGTACTCTCAACTTTAAGATATTTATTTTTGTCAAATAATTCATTTTCAGGATCCCTTTCTGAATTAATTTGTAATCCATCATTAAAGGAGATGGTAGCTCTTTACATCGATATAAATCTACTCATTGGAGAAATTCCATATTGTTGGAATCATTGGGAAAATTTAGCTTATTTAAATTTAGGAAACAACAATTTGACAGGGAAAATCCCACCTACTTTGGGATATACAAATCCTTGTATGTTAAACCTTCGAAACAATAGCATGTTTGGAGAATTACCCTCCACGTTGAGAAATTCTTAGAGTTTAGTTATGCTTGATCTTAGTGAAAATCATTTCAGTGGAAGTGTACCAACATGGATTGGTGATAAGCTCTCGAACCTTGTGGTTCTAAGCCTTCGATCAAACAACTTTGATGGTTATATTCCTCGCAAAATTTGTGATCTTCAATTTCTTCAAAACTTGGACCTTGGTCACAACAACATTTCAGGAGTTATTCCAAAATGTTTCAGTAATTTAAGTGAAATGGCCACAAAAAACAAAACCAATAATGAACTTTCTACACCGTATTTCATTGATTACCCATTTTATTTGAAAGCATTGTTGGTGTTGAAAGGACGAGAGGATGAATATGGTAGCACACTAGGACTTGTTACTAGCTTGGACCTTTCAGCTAATCGTCTTAGAGGAGAGATCCCCAAAGAAATTGGTAGTCTCGTTGGACTATTATCTTTAAATTTTTCAGGGAATCTCCTAACAGGAAATATACCAGACAACATTGGCAACATGGAGTTAATGGAATCTCTTGATTTGTCCATGAATCGACTAAATGGTGAAATCCCTCCAAGTTTCTCCAATTTGAATTTCTTAAATCACTTCAATGTGTCCTACAACAACTTGACAGGACATATCCCAACAAGCACTCAGCTTCAAAGTTTTGAAAACTAGTCTTATGTGGGCAATCATCTTTGCGGACCTCCTCTCACTAAGAACTGCACCTCAAAAAATATTCCAACTGATGTTGGAAATAAAGGACGTAAAGTGAATTGGCTTTATGTCAGCATTGTTTTTGGCTTTGTATTGGGATTTTGGAGTGTAGTGGCTCCCTTGTTTTTTATTAGGTCTTGGAGGATTGCATACTATCAAAAGCTGGACCAAATCTGTGGTAAGCTGTATGTGTTTTGGGCTACTATGTGTATGTAGTTTAACGGAAAAAAAACATGTATAATTGATGCATATAAGCTAGGTGTGCTGCTACATGATCATCTAGTGTTGAAAGATTAGTTTTAGCGTCTGTCTTTTTTTTTTTTTTTTTGGACTCATCAATGTGCTAATAAGGCAGTCCACTCACTTGTGTAAGCGTCTTTGTTATATGCAACCCACACGTAATGGGATGCTTTTCCGCTTGTATCTATTTTGAAGAATGTTGAAATTATGTGTTATGTTGATACGAATGAGGATTGCGGACAATAGGTTTGGGTGTATGGGGTGAGCCTATTGGCTCGAGCTTAGTAGTCTCTCTCCTCTTTGTGTTCGCTTTTATTTTGTTACTTTCTCACAAATGAATTTCTTTTCTCTCAAAACAAAATTAGTAATTTTATACATACATAAAATTATTAAGGTAAACTACACCTAAGGTCATTCTAAAATAGGGTTCGTCCTATTTTGATCACTTTAAATTTTTTTCTCAATTTAGTCACTCTAATTAAAATAATTGTTCGAATTAGTCATTACCGTTAAAAATTTCGTTAATCCACTAATGGATTGTTTATGTGACATATTAGCCAATTGAATAATGACACATGACACTTTCTTTTGACTTCTGATGAAAACTTAGGGAACTCTCTATAATTAATCCAAAACATTTTTTTCCCTCATCTATTCATTATCTTAGATTTATGTTACCCCATATCACTTTGATTTTGGACTACCCCAATATGCAACGAATGACTTTGTTAATTTGAATTTATTCTTAAACCATAGAGGTCTTGTTTTGAATTAATTCTTGGAATTATTTATGAAATATGGATATTGCATCAGTCTGGTATTCACCTTATGCACCATGCTCTGAAAGAGGTTCATGTCCCTTATACAGCGGTGACAACCTTGGGCACTTGTTAACCTAATTTTACAAAATTTAAAAATAATAAAATTGAAATATACTATAATATTCTTAAATTTTAAATAGATCCTATATCCTAAATGATGAATGTTTATTATATTCTATACCAACGTTCTGTCACTTACCTAACGAAGATATATTTTATAGGGTAGCTTTGGACTACCCTTTTAACTTGTCATCCTGTTAGAAGGATAAGCTAATAAGAACCCAGAGCTGTTATATTTTTCTTTGTTGTGAAAGCTTGAATCTTTCACTATTCACTGAAATTCCCAAAAAAACTTCACGTCAAACCATCTGTTTTGATCCAATAATTTAACTTCCATCAAACCCTTCACCTTGGTTCCTGTACTAAGTCTTCATTTGAATCCGATTCCATTAAAGTAAACTTTAATCTTAACTCTAAAAATAAAAAATTAGAGTAAATTGTTGGCTTTATTACAACACTCTACTTTGAAGAATTTGTAAGTCATTTTTACAATTATTTATTTTTAAAAATAAAATTATAAAGAGAAAACAGAAAATGATTGGCTGTATTAGAAGACTACTTTATTAGTAGTATGGTTTTCTATTCATGTTTTACATTGGATTGATTAGTTTTTAGGTCAAAGTATAACGTTAAAATTTGTAGGTTAAAATGTTCTAAATTTGTATATTTAGGAAATAAGTCCTTATACTTTTTAAATTTAAAAAATCATATTAAAAATTTTCTATTAAATCTTTTTCCTTTCCAAATTGGCTGTCAACTTTATTTCTCTTCTTCTTCGGAAGCAATGGCGAATCTAGGGGGGCTGGCAGTGGCCCCGACCCCCCTAAAATGTAAAATTTCTATTTAAGCCTTTAAATTTTTTTAAAAAAATTAAATTAGTAAATGTAAAACTATACTTTGGCCCCCTTAAAATTATAAAAATTCTATTTAATTCTTTAAAAATTATAAAGATATAGACTATAAAAAAATTAAAATTTCATCTGGTACCCCTAAAAAATTGATCTGCCATCACCCCTGTTTGAAAGCTCGATTTTTGTTGGAAAAGTTTAAAATGAAAATGGAGATTATTTCTTCAATTGAAATTCATATTACATCTGTGATTTTATATATTTAATTGTTAATATGAGTTTTTTCCTTTGATGGTTTTATGTTTTTTGTTCTTTTCATAATTACTAAACAGGGTAAGGTGTACATAGTCAAAATATGTGGCCCCAAATTTTAAATGCAATTAATTAGAAACTTGTCTTGAAACGAAATTTCCATCAGCCTATCAATTAAATGCCTTTTTCTTTTATGGAAATATTGGTCCAATGTGTGTGAACAATATTTTCTTGTTTCGGCTAACTTTATATATTCCCAGTTGCTAGCAATGGTCGGTACCATGCTATCTATATATTGGATTACCTATGCGATCAGGCTGAAAAGTACAAAACTGAGCGAGACTTAGCCCAAGAAACTCTAGCCCGGAAGGAGGAGGAATTGGCGAAGAAAGGGAACTACAGGTGGAACAACGATCCCACACCTTCACCAAGTTTGGGGTTGAAGAAAAGATAGCTAATGCCTCAGACCTACGCATAAGGAAGGCTATCTTTATCCCTTTTTCTTCCTTGTCACAACATATACTTCCTTTTGATTTAGCACCTTTAATGCCTTTGAATTAGCTCCAGTAATGTAGCTACCAACCAAGAAAGAATGTTTGCGAAAAATTCTCCTTGGCTCATTTTTAAGCTTAGATATATTGATTTTCTCTCGAATCCTACTTTCTCTCTTTCTCTTTTTTGCTTAGCAAAATCAATTTTATTAACACTAGTAAGTGCAAACACACGGAACAATTGATTATCTATCGACACCTCCTTTAACTAGCGCATTCGCTCAACTATTAGCCTCCCTAAAAACATGCAAAAAACAATTACATTCAAACTCGTACAAAATTTTTCTATCAATTTAAAACAATCTCAATATTTGCATGGTCTCTTTTAGTACTTGTACACCACAAAATCACCACCTTAGAATCTGATTCCACAATGAGTTTTTTGTGCATTTTCAAGAGCCAATATAATTGGCCTCAATTCAGCTTCTTTCGACTCCAAAATACACAAAAGCCCTGAAAGAATTACTAAAATCTTACCACTGTGATCACGTATAGAACCCCTCCACAACAAGCAGGCCCCGATTTTCCACGCGCTGCTCCATCGACGGTCAACTTGATAACGCCACAAGGAAGAGCATGCCATACAATCCCCAATCTAGGTCCCACCCCCTGCGAACACGGCACACACAATCTTGGATTCGACCACCATTGGGATTCAATCACAACACATCTTGGATTCGGCCACCATTGGGATTCAATCACAACACACCCTTCCTTGGATGTTTTTACCCAATAAAAAGAGTGAAGCTTAGCAAGAAACATAATTTCATCAATCGATAATCTCTTCTTATTGAACACGAGCTCGTTGCGAGCCAACCAAATGAACCAAAGAAAAGAAGCGGCGCAGGTAAGCCACCATTGCTTTAACAAACCTGCAAAATTTATGTTAAATAGCTTAATTACATTTTAATAAATAGATTTAAATATATATTGTTAAAACATGAGCTGGCCAAAATTTTAATGCAAAGAAATAATTAACAGATTGAATCTCAAGCGGTAGTTTATTGGTAGGGTGTTTACCTTCTTTGGGAATAGCTTAACTTCGAATCTGAGTTGTATAACAAGAAATTCAAAAGACTATAAAAGCTTCGTGTAGAAAACTCAACTTTGGAAACTTTGGACCTTGGAAGAAAGTTCCATGTGCCTGATGGACAATATTTTTCTGTTTCGCCTTACTTCCAGTGAAAGGAAACTTCCGATAGACTATTATCACTTAAATGCATTTCTTGTTTTAGCTAAAGCTTACTGATCTATATATTCGGAGTTGATAGCAATGGTCGGTACTAAGCAATTGCAACTATGACAACTCCTGTTTCAATTTCCTTATTCCCATTTCTTTTTGTCATTGTAGCCATCTGTTTTAGCTTTTGTCATGCCAACTCCAACGTGCTTTGCATTGAAAGTGAGGGAGAAGGTCTTTTGAAGTAGAAGAATGATCTCATTGATCCTTCAAACAAGCTATCTTCATGGGTTGAAGGTGGAGATTTCTGTAAATGGATCGGTGTCGTCTGCCATAACTCAACAGGCCACGTTAACCAACTGCACTTGGCTGCTGCTGCTCTTTCAGCCCCTGATTTTGATGCACCACCAGCTGAATGGGAAGCTTACGAGCGGTCAAAACTACGAGGCAAAATAAATCCTTCACTGCTGGAGTTGAAGCATCTCGGTTCCCTGGACTTCAGCAATAACAATTTCAGCAGCATACAGATCCCAAAATTTTTCGGTTTGTTGGAAAGTTTAACATATCTTAACCTCTCTCGAAAGCAATTCCAGGGAGCAATTCCTCATAACCTGGGGAATCTTTCAAAATTGCAGTATCTTGATCTTCGAAGTAATAACTGGTAGGATATCGAAGCTACAAGTCTTGAATGGATTTCTAGACTTTCTTCCTTGCATTACCTTGATTTGAGTTATGCGGATCTTCGTAAAGCCACTGATTGGCTACAGGTAGCATTCAAACATCCTTCATTGTTAGAGTTGCACTTGTCAGCTTGCAGTTTGGAAGATGATCCATCCCCGATGGGTGTCAATTCTACAAAATCACGGGTTGTTCTTGGTCTCTCTGAGAACAACTTTTCTTCAGTACCTATGTCGATATTTGGTCTTCAGGGTCTTGTGTCCATTGATCTTTGTTGGTGTATTAACAGAAAAATAAAGGCGAAAAAAAGCAAAGAAACGGATGAAAAGAAATTTGAACAAGAAGACGACTAAAAAACTGATCACACGTATTTTTATTAAGTTGAAACATATATGTTACAAGGCAGTTACCTGCTTCCACTAATTACTTGACTAAAACATAGCTTAAACTACACACAAAATCTAGCTGACATATCAGCTATTACATCATATTGAACATCATTCAAATCAGCAACTAATCTTACTAACTTTAAAGACAAATTACAAAAGAAATAAAGCTAGTTACATATGTACAAAATGTTGCTGCTGTACTGGTTGAGCTTCAATGCTTCTCGGCTGTTGCATTGCAGGCCAAAGTTCAACACTCCTTCTTGGACTGTATGCAACAAACACCAATACTTTTTCTTAAGTTTTCAAATCTTGTATCACCGAGAGACTTAGTTAAAATATCAGAAAGCTGATTTTTTGAGCTGCAATGAATCAAATTAACTTAGTTAAAATATCAGAAAGCTGATTTTTTGAGCTGCAATGAATCAAATTAACTTCCTTAATTTGATTGTTCCACCTCTCTAACAAAATGAAATTTAATCTTAAAATGCTTGGTTTTGCCATAAAGTACTGGATTTTTTGCTATGGCAACAGTTGACTGATTGTCAACTCTAATCTCAAGAGCTTCAACTTGATCTTCCAGCACTTCGCCTGTTAATTACAATATTATTTAGTCATAAAGTATTTCACTAAAATATCATGATCGAGTTATTCCTTATTATATTATTACAAAAGCTACTCGTTAAGTATGGTCTAATGACCTAGTTATAAGTATTTTACCCTCGTAGGATATGCTTAATCTTTTTAGTATAAATTCATTCCTCTAATATGATCATATTTTATCTCGTTGTAATTATTTCATCTTCTTTCATAAAAAGACTATTACTAATAAATAGTAATTAATGCATTTAATTTGTTACTAAGGCAAATGACTCGTGACCATGTTACTTTTCATCTATCATGTAGTGTCAATGAGAGGATATCATTTATCATTTATTGGGCTATAAAATCTACTATTATGGAATGATGCTATATCATACAAAAGTTGTATACCCAACTCATCAACTTTTAGTTGCTTATCTATTAGAATTCAAGATTTTATTTACATCGAAATATATAATTCATGCATATACAATTCATCATCCATTTAGGGTTAATGTATGATGTGCTATGAGTGTCATAAATGAATAAATCCTAATTTATTCTACTTAAGTACTTCCTTTTGCACTTATCATTGCATAAATTTCTTTCAATTTCAACCACCATTCATATTTATATGTTTCTGTTTCAAATATGTTTAGAAAAAGCCACAGCAAGATGCAGCCCAAAATCTAGTAAAAATACAATTCCAAGTCAGAAAAATAGAGGAGTTCTAGGATGTACTTTCTAAAATAAGAATTAATTGGGCCTACCAATTCAAGAACAATGGACACAAGACCATGGAGGCAAAATATCGACTTGCGTAATGAAGAAAATTGGTTCCTAGAAAGATCAAGAACAACTAGTGATTTTGTAGAATTAACTGCAAGCTGACAAGTGCAACTCTAAAAATGAAGGATGTTTGAATGTTACCTGTAGCCAGTCAATTGCTTTACGAAGGTCCGCATAACTCAAATCAAGGTAATGCAAGGAAGCAAGACTAGAAATCCATTAACTTTAACAGTAACTAGAAACCATAAATTTATTAAAAATTAGAAAAAAAATATAAAAATCATAAAATAAATTGTAAAATTTTATAAAAATCATAAAAAAATTTATAAAATGCATCAAAAAAATCCTTTAACCATTGGTTTTAACCGTTGACCATTAAAGTTAACGATCCCCAATTTTTTTCAATTGAAGTCATCACGTATCGCAACACAACGTGACATGCGACGAAAAATGATAAAAAATAAAAAAAAGTTATAGAAAAATTATAAAATGTTTCTTGTGGTACAATAATTTTTTAATGAATTTTATATTTCTTTACATTTTTTTCATAATTTTCTTATTGAATTTATGAAAATTTATAATTTTTTCTATATTTCTATATATTTTATAATTTTTACAATTTTTATAATTTTTATGACTTTGATAACTTTTTTCTAATTTTAAATGTTTTTATATTATTTTATTAAAATTTAATAAAATTTATAACTCTTATTAATTTTTATTTTTTACATATTTTTTGATATTTCTATATATTCAAGTGTACGTGAAAATGTAAATTTACAAACTTTCGATCCTCTTTTTTTTCTAAGCCAAAATAAAATTTTATTAATAAAAGGATAGTAAGAGCCCTAAAGTCAGCAAATTCTTCAATCCTTTTGTCTCTTATTGTGCCTCTCCAATTATTTATCAACACGTGTATTATATAATTATACAGCAATTGAACATAAATTCCATTTATTTTTTGCTTGGGTCAAAAAAAGAAATTTCCTTCCTATCTCCAAAGTCAAACCCATCGATCTCTTCCATTGCTGTACAACATTCAAACCAATTACTGACTATAATTTTGTTAAATTATGTATTGATGTGAGATGTAAAATAAAATAATGTTAATTTACTGGAAATTTCTGATAGACTATTATCAATTAAATACATTTTGTGGAAATTTGGAAGAAACTTCTTTGTGCTTCATGTATGTGCACAATATTTTTGTTTTAGCTAAGCTTACTCTATATATTTGGAGTTGCAAGCAATGGTTGGTACCATCGCAACCATGGAAAGTGTTGCAATTACCTTATTCCCATTTCTTCTTGTCATTGTAGCTATCTGTTTTAGCTTTTGTGATGCCAATTCCAATCTGCTTTGCATTGAAAGTGAGAGAAATGCCCTTCTGAATTTCAAGAATGATCTCGTTGACCCTTCAAACAGGTTGGCTTCTTGGGTAGAAGGTGGGGATTGCTGTAAATGGCTCGGTGTCGTGTGCCATAACTGTTGTTCCAATAGGGTCGGAAGCGTGTAAATTATTGTACTAAAAAATCACACAAAGTTCAATTCCCAGGGAAGAGAGGTGGATCACAATGATCTCTTAAATACCAAGTCTTTCCTTAGTCAGAATATCCCTTCTATAGTAATTTAATAGCACAATTAAATACTACTATTATACCCTCAAATATTGAAAGAAAAATAGGACAAAAAAGAACACAAGAGTTTTAACGAGGTTCGGTAAATTATACCTACGTCCTCGGGCACTAACACCAGATGATAACTTTACTATCTCCAAAATATTACAAACAAATAGAATTCCTTAAGAATTCTCAAATGGGAGAAGAGAGAAAACTAAGAGAGAAAGATTGGTTGGGATGGTTGAAATGAAAAATGAAAAGGCCTATTTATAGTTGAGGTTCAGGGACTAACTTGCAAATGGCCTAAAAAATTAGGGACCAAAATTGCAATTATCCCATTCAACTTTTCAACATTCGGTGCAACTTGCTCAACCTTTTTAACAAGTTGCTTCCTACCTTTGTTGACTTTTCAACAATCTCCACCTTGAAGATTTGATTAGGATAATCACATCTTCACATACTTCCTTCAACTCCCCAAATTCGATAAAGCTATCTTTTGTAGTGCCTCCAAATGCGCTCTCGAGCGCCATACACCTAAAGGTGCTCAAATTCTCAGGATGTTAATCAAGTTCAAACAATGATTAAACTTGATTGTTGTTACCACCTTGGTCATCATATCTGTGGGATTATCTGCTGTCGAAATCTTCTGAAGTAGAATTTTTCCTTTTTCAAAGACTTCCCGCACAAAGTGATATCTTACGTCGATATGCTTGGTTCTTGAATGATAGATTTGATTTTTCGCTAAATGAATAGCGCTCTGACTGTCACAATATAGACTAATGTGACTTTGAACAACTCCCAAGTCTTTCAATAATCCATTAAGCCAAATAGCCTCCTTAACAGCTTCTGTAACTGCCATATATTCTGCCTCTGTAGTAGACACAGCTACTGTAGACTGTAAGGTAGACTTCCAACTCACTGGGGCTTTCGCAAGAGTAAACAAATACCCCGTAGTTGAACGACGTTTATCTAAATCACCAGCAAAGTCAGAATCAACATATCCAACTACAAACTGACCAAGTGCTTCATCCTGTTCAAAAATTAAACCAACATCTACGGTTTTTCGAAGATACCGTAGAATCCATTTCACAGCTTGCCAATGTCCTTTTCCAGGATCATGCATATACCTGCTCACAACTCCAACAGCTTGTGAAATGTCAGGCCTCGTACACACCATCGCATACATCAAACTCCCAACTGCATTAGCATATGGGACTTTCGCCATATATTCTCTTTCTTCTTCAGTTTTCGGAGATAATTGAGCACTAAGTTTCAAATGAGAAGCAAGTGGGGTACTTACATGTTTTGTGTTTTCATTTACACCAAAACATTGTAATACCTTTTTCAGATATTGCTTCTGATTCAAACAAAGCTTGCCTCTCTGTCTATCTCTACTTATCTCCATGCCGAGAATCTTCTTGGCCTCACCTAGATCTTTCATCTCGAACTCTTGATTCAACTGAGCCTTCAGCTTATCTATCTCATTTTGGCTCTTCGAAGCGATTAACATATCATCAACATACAAGAGTAGATAAATGAAAGATCCGTCATGCAGCTTCTACAAATACACACAATTGTCATATTTGCTTCTTGTGTACTTCTGCCTTCTCATAAAGCTATCAAATCGCTTGTACCACTGCCTCGGGGATTGCTTCAATCCATATAGCGATTTGTTAAGCTTACAAACCCAATTTCTACCACCAGCATCTGTGTATCCTTCTGGCTGAGTCATATAGATCTCCTCTTCTAACTCACCATGCAAGAAAGCCGTCTTAACATCAAGTTGAGCTAGCTCCAAATTCAACTGTGCTACCAAGGCCAACAAAATTCTAATGGAGGAATGCTTCACAACAGGGGAAAATACATCATTGTAGTCAATTCCCTCCTTCTGAGCGTAGCCTTTAGCTACCAATCTTGCCTTGTAGCGAATATCCTTCTTGCTAGGAGATCCATCTTTCTTTGCGAATACCCACTTGCATCCGATTGCCCTTTTACCTTTCGGTAATTGCGCCAACTCCCAAGTATTGTTCTTCCGGAGAGACTGCATTTCTTCATCCATGGCGCTTTTCCATTTATCACTTTCTAAGCTTTGCATTGCTTCTTGATAAGTGATAGGAATATCATCAACAACGGGAAGGGCGTAGGCCACCATATCAGTAAATCGAGCAGGTTTACGAATTTCTCTCCGTGGCCTTGTAACTGCAACTGGTTCTGGTGTACTTAGTGGTTCTTGGGTCAGAACCTCTTCAACCTCTAATTCCTCCATTGTGGCTGGAGAATTAGACTTATTAACTGGGCAAATCCCCATCTGCTCAAACTCCACCTGTTTTGGAGTACACTCCACCTGCTGTGGAGTATTGCTCGTCTGAATATCTTTATCTGCTACCTTTTTCAATGTGGCAGATTCATCAAAGGTAACATCTCTGCTACAGATCATTTTCTTTGTGCTTAAGCACCAAAGACGAAATCCCTTCACTCCAGAAGTGATTCCCATAAAGAGAGCTTTCTTTGCCCTCGGATCTAACTTTGACTCCTTCACATGGTAATATGCAGTGGATCCAAACACATGTAAGGAATCATAATCTGTAGCCGGTTTTCCAGACCATAACTCCATAGGAGTTTTTCTTTCTAATGCAGATGATGGCAAACGATTAACAAGATGGCCAGCGTATGTCACAGCCTCAGCCCAAAATTTCTTGCCCAACCCAGCATTGGACAACATACATCGAACTTTCTCCAGCAATGTTCGATTCATACGCTCTGCCACTCCATTCTGTTGTGGTGTATCCCTAACTGTGAAGTGTCGAACAATACCATACTCTTGGCACACATCGAAGAACGGATCACTTTTATATTCCCCTCCATTGTCCGTCCTAAGCCGCTTGATTTTCTTGCCAGTCTGGTTTTCGATCATAGTTTTCCATTTAAGAAAAACTCCAAGCATTTCATCTTTAGTTTTCATGGTATACACCCAAACTCTTCTGGAAAAGTCATCAACAAAAGTAACAAAGTAGTGTTTTCCTCCCAACGAAGGTGTTTTGGAAGGCCCCCACACATCTGAGTGAATATATTCCAAAATACCTTTTGTATTATGGATAGCAGTACCGAATTTCACTCTCTTTTGCTTTCCCAGAACACAATGCTCACAAAATTTTAATTTGCAAGCCTTTGCACCTTTCAACAATCCTTACTTTGCCAGAATTTGCAAGGATTTTTCACTGGCATGTCCCAACTTCATATGCCACAACTGCATTGAGTCCAAGTCTTTGTTACCGGAAGCTGCAGCGACTGCTCCAATAACTGTACTACCTTGGTAGTAATACAAGTTATTTTTCCTGATGCCCTTCAATATCACAAGTGCGCCAGATGTCACTTTCAAAACCCCATCTCTCATAGTAACAACTGAACCATTGGATTCCAAGGCTCCCAATGAGATGAGATTTTTCTTCAAACTGGGCACGTACCGAACATCAGTCAGAACTCTGGTTGATCCATCTTTATTCTTTAATTGGATTGAACCTATCCCAACAGTTTTACAGGCATTGTCATTGCCCATATAAACAACTCCTCCATTTAGTTCTACTAAATCAGAGAACCACTCCCGGTTAGGGGACATATGATAGGTACAACCCGAATCCAATATCCACTCATCTGAATGGAACGACGATGATGATGCAACCAGTGATAGTTCAGAGTCACTAGTATCATGCTTTGCAACACAAGCATCTACAGCAGCTTTTCCCTTATTCTTCAGCTTTGGACAATTTTTCTTCCAGTGGCCTTTCTCATGACAAAAAGCACATTCATCTTTCTCGAGTCTGGACTTTGACTTTGATCTCCCCTTTTGAGTTTTCTTCCGAGTGTATGAACGACCTCGGACTACTAAAGCTTCTGTATCTCTGATTGAGTTTTTCTGTTTGTCCTTCTTTCTCTGTTCATAACTGTATAAGGCCGCACAGACTTCGCTCAGAGATATATCACTCCTGCCATGAAGTAGAGTAGTTTCTAGGAACTCAAACTCCTCAGGAAGTGACCCCAACAGCATCAAAGCCAAATCTTCATCTTTGAATGTCTCATCCATATTCAGCAAATCAGTGACTAACTGATTAAATTTGGTGATGTGATCATTCATTGTGGTACTTGGGACGTATGTGAAGCGAAACAGTCTTTTCTTCAAGTGGAGCTTATTTTGACTGTTTTTCTTCAAAAATTTTTCTTCAAGTGCCACCCACAACTTATTTGCAGAAGTCTCCTTTGAAAAAGCATACCTCTGCTCTCGAGAAAGGCATGATCGAATTGTGCCACATGCCAACCGATTGATCGCCTTCCAATCTTTCTCCTGTACATCATCTGGTTTCTCTTCATCAATGGCAATGTCTAGACCCTGCTGAAAAAGGGCATCTAGAACCTCACTTTGCCACATACCAAAATGGCCGGTGCCATCAAAGATCTCCACGGCCAATCTTGTATTTGCAATTGTCGGTCTTGTCCACATGGACGATGTTGAAGCTCCTACACCGACCGTTTTCTCCATAATCTTTCAATATACCTAAGGAAATCTTTTCTGATGTGGAAGATCAGTTTAAACTGCAACCACAGAGCATACTACGATTAACCTTCGGCTCTTGATACCACTTGTTGTTCCAATAGGGTCGGAAGCGTGTAAATTATTGTACTAAAAAATCACACAAAGTTCAATTCCCAGGGAAGAGAGGTGGATCACAATGATCTCTTAAATACCAAGTCTTTCCTTAGTTAGAATATCCCTTCTATAGTAATTTAATAGCACAATTAAATACTACTATTATACCCTCAAATATTGAAAGAAAAATAGGACAAAAAAGAACACAAGAGTTTTAACGAGGTTCGATAAATTATACCTACGTCCTCGGGCACTAACACCAGATGATAACTTTACTATCTCCAAAATATTACAAACAAATAGAATTCCTTAAGAATTCTCAAATGGGAGAAGAGAGAAAACTAAGAGAGAAAGATTGGTTGGGATGGTTGAAATGAAAAATGAAAAGGCCTATTTATAGTTGAGGTTCAGGGACTAACTTGCAAATGGCCTAAAAAATTAGGGACCAAAATTGCAATTATCCCATTCAACTTTTCAACATTCGGTGCAACTTGCTCAACCTTTTTAACAAGTTGCTTCCTACCTTTGTTGACTTTTCAACAATAACTCAACAGGCCATATCAACCAACTGCACTTGGCTGCTCCTCTTTCAGTGCCCCATTTTGATGCACCAGTTACTGAATGGGAAGCTTACCATCGATCAAAGAACAATTCCTCGCTAAGAGGGAAAATAAATTCTTCATTGCTGGAGTTGAAGCATCTCAGTTCCCTGGACTTGAGCAATAACAATTTTCGTAGCAACATCCCGAAATTTTTGGGTAGGCTGGGGAGTTTAACATATCTTAACCTCTCTCATGCAAAATTCCAGGGAGGAATTCCTCATAACCTTGGGAATCTCTCAAAGTTGCAGTATCTTGATCTTGGAGGTAATTATCTCAAACCAAAAAGTCTTCAATGGGTTTTTGGACTTTCTTTCTTGCAGTACCTTGATTTGAGTTATGCGGATCTTCGTAAAGCAACTGATTGGCTACTGGTAACATTCCAACACCCTTCATTGTTAGAGTTGCACTTGTCAGCTTGCAGTTTGGAAGATGATCCATCCCCGATCAATGTCAATTCTACAAAATCACTTGTTGTTCTTGATCTTTCTGAGAACAGCTTTTCTTCAGTACCTATGTCCATATTTGGTCTTCAAGGTCTTCTGTCCATTGATCTTAGTAGCAATTCTTTGGAAGGCCCAATTCCGGATTACTTTAGGAACATCTCATTTCTTGAAGTTCTTGATCTTAGTGGGAACTCACTCAATTCATCCACACCCAACTCTTTGTTTAGTTTAAATCATCTTCAATTCCTTAATCTTTCGAGCAATGAAATTGATCAAGACGTATCAGAAATACTTCTGAGTCTGTCTAGATGTTGTTTGGATTGCTTAGAGTCATTGGATATGGCACATAACCATCTTTTTGGCCATTTAATTGATCAACTTGGGCACTTTAAAAACCTAGCTCACTTGTCGCTTGCTGGAAACAATATTTCTGGTCCCATTCCATTGTCCATAGGGGAGTTATCATCTTTGAAGTTTCAGAAAATCAATTAAATGGTACTTTTCCTTAATGTTTTGGACAACTGAAAAGTTTGGAAACTCTGGATTTGGGGTGTAACCAATTGGAAGGAGTTGTATTAGAAACCCATTTTTCTAATCTCACGAGATTGACAACTCTAGCGGCATCACAGAACAGGCTCAGATTTCAACCAAACTCAAGCTGGATTCTCCCGTTTCAATGTCGAATTATCAAACTGGGTCAATGGCATCTTGGCCCGAAGTTTCCCCGATGGTTAAAATTCCAAAAAAATTTATCTGTTTTAGATATGTTCGATGCAGGAATTTCAGATATCTTGCCCACTTGGTTTTTGAACTTGTCCACTCAATTTGAATATTTAAATCTTTCATATAATCAACTTACGGGAGGGATTTCACATTTGAACGTGAGAGAATTTGTTGACTTGGCATCAAACCGATTCACAGGCCCATTGCCAAGAGTATTCCCAACTTTAAAATTTTTAATGTTGTCACATAATTCATTTTCAGGTCCACTTTTTGAATTAGTTTGTAATCCATTAAGAAAGGGGCCGATGGAATGTCTTTCCATTAACGGAAATCTTCTCTCTGGAGAAATCCCTGATTGCTGGAATCATTGGCGAGGTTTGGTTTACTTAAATTTGGAAAACAACAATTTGACTGGGAAAATCCCACCTTCTTTGGGACATTTGAATCTTTCCGTGCTAAACCTTCGTAACAATGACATGTTTGGAGAATTAACATCTACGTTGCAACTTTCTACGAGTTTGATTATACTTGATCTCAGTGACAATCATTTCAGTGGGAGTGTACCAACATGGATTGGGGACAAACTCTCAAAACATGAGATTCTAAGCCTTCGATCAAATAACTTTGACGGACACATTCCTCAAAAAATTTGTCAACTTCAATCTCTTCGGATCTTGGACCTTGGCAATAACAACATTTCAGGATCTATTCCAAAATGTTTTAGTAATTTGAGTGCAATGGCTAACAAAAGCAACCAAAATAGCTATATGTTTCAGTGGTCGATTACCCTCACTAATTTGTTTTGTATGAGAACTTTGTTAGTGCTGAAAGGACGAGTGGATGAATACAGTACCACACTAGGACTTGTTATGAGCATTTGTCTTTCAACTAATAGACTCGTAGGAGAGATCCCAAAAGAACTTGGAAGTCTCGTTGAGCTACAGTCATTGAATCTATCAAGGAATCTCCTAATAGGAAATATACCGGACGAAATTGGCAACATGGAATTGGAATCTCTTGATTTGTCGATGAATCAATTGAATGGTAAAATCCCTTTAAGTTTCTCCAATTTGAATTTCTTGAATCACTTCAATGTCTCCTACAACAACTTGACAGGACAAATCCCAACAAGCACTCAGCTTCAAAGCTTTGGAAACTTTTCTTACATGGGCAATCTTCTTTACGGACCTCCTCTCACTAAAAACCGCAGCACAAATCGTACTCCAACTAATGGTGCAAATAATGGAAGCAGAAGTGAAGGAAGTAACGTGAATTGGCTTTATGTCAGCATAGTTCTTGGCTTTGTAATGGGATTTTGGGTGTAGTGGCTCCCTTGTTTTATATCAGGTCTTGGAGGCATGCATACTATCGAAAGTTAGACCATATTGGTCGAAAGCTATATATGTCTTGGGCTACTATGGGTAGGTAGCTTGATGGGAAAAAAACACATATGGTTAAATTTTGTTTGTGTATGAAATTGATTATATAGGACTCGAATGTGAGATCTGTTGTTCCAATAGGGTCGGAAGCGTGTAAATTATTGTACTAAAAAATCACACAAAGTTCAATTCCCAGGGAAGAGAGGTGGATCACATGGATCTCTTAAATACCAAGTCTTTCCTTAGACAGAATATCCCTTCTATAGTAATTTAATAGCTCAATTAAATACTACTATTATACCCTCAAATATTGAAAGAAAAATAGGATAAGAAAGAACACAAGAGTTTTAACGAGGTTCGGTAAATTATACCTACGTCCTCGGGCACTAACACCAGACGATAACTTTACTATCTTCAAAGTATTACAAACAAATAGAATTCCTTAAGAATTCTCAAATGGGAGAAAAAGAAAACTAAGAGAGAAAGATTGGTTGGGATGAATTGAAATGAGAAATGAGAAGGCCTATTTATAGTTGAGGTTCAAGGACCAAACAATAAATAGCCCATTATCTCAAGGACCAAAAAAAATTTATCCCTTGCCACTTTTCTAAAGTTGGTGGTTGTCATTATTGATTGTCTCCCATTAATGTTAATGGCAACCATTATTAATTGTCTTCCATTAATGTTAACAAGATCTATTAAATGTCACATTTTAAAAGTGATTACATGAATCAATTAATTTAAACTTCAAGTTTAGATTTAATACTCAGCACGTGATTCATGTTTTCCCTTTTACAAAAATAAATGACATTTCAAGCTTGTATAAATTTTTGACATGTATGGTTGTGTTTAATTGTATGTAAATAGTGAAAATGTTGTTGGGTTAAAGAGTGCAATAACGAATATGAGTAAGATTTGATTAAGTTTGAAAAATAAAACGAATACGACATTTATTCCCATAGAAATGGAACAACATTTGACGCTGCAAGAGAAGGGGGACAACTTCATTCATTTCTGCAACAATGACTCCTTCAACTCTTTTATTCAACTTTATCAAATTTTCTAATGTAATACTTTTAAAGTGTCCAAAATTTTTAAAAGAGATTACATTAAAGAATTTAACCCAACTTCAAGTTTAGATTTAAATTATATTTAAAAGAGTGTAATAAGGTAATTTTTTTTATATAATATTAGAGATAAGAGATAGAGTTAATATGATATGAACTCGTACTAAATGAATGTTTGACAATGACTTTAATCATCACTCCACTTGAACCAAGATAAGATTGAAATAGAATGTTGCTACTTAATAATAAACCTCAATAACATATGTAATAATATTTTATTTTTAGAGTTGATTGTAGTTTTGTGATGAATTTGATCTCTCTTTCTTCTTTCATCCTTTCAACATTGCCCTTCTTTTTGTTTTCTTCTTATATACATGTATTGCACAGTGACAGAAAATTACCTTAAAAAACCCCATCAATCATAAGCCAACAACTATTAAATTTTTTGACAAATTATGTGAAGTATAATCAACTCAACTATTAAACTAATTGACAATTTCAAGTCTTTTAAGCAATCAAATGGGACAAATACTCGTCAATTGAACCAAAAAAACAAAAATTAAAAGAAAGAAAAAAGGAAAAATAAACTCCACTTCAAAATGATAAGTTTTATTAACGAAAATGCTATTTTAATATATTAAAGATGGTCTTTCTTCTTTGCTTACTGTATATAATGAACAAAATATTAGCAAGTAAACAGAGACTTTATTTATTTTAATATATAAATATTAACCACAATTCACAATATAAACATTTTTTTAAATAAATTTAAGGTGAATATATAGACCGAACATTTCAATGCAAGGAAATATTAAATGGACTATAAATAATTCTTGTGGACAATTCAAGTTTGGAAATTTGGGGTCTTGGAAGAAAGTTCTTTCGTTGGGACTGAGGACAATATTTTGTTGTTTTAGTTTACTTTATATATTCTTTCATTATATTTTTTATATAAAATTAAGAACTACTTATAACTCATTCTCAACCCTTAAATAATTAAGATTTAATTAATATTTTTTATTTCAAATTTATTTCCGAAGATGAGAAATTAAGTAATATAATGTCAAAATAACATGAAGTACAGACATACTATAGCATATGATGCCGCATCAATGTTTGGCATCCTGCGTAAACACTTAAACGATTTATCTATTTTTATTTGAATTGACAAATCATAAAAGTTTGAGAACTAAATAAAACGCAATAAAAAAAATGCTAAATTGAGTTTTTACCATTATAATATCAATTTAATTAAATCAACATTCATTGTCAACAATTTGCTTAATTTTAATTAATTATACATCAAAATTTGATTTGATTTAATCAAAATAAAAATTTAACCAAAAGAATAATAACTCATTCAAATTTATGTTTTCCTAAATTTTCATTTTCCTT
This sequence comes from Gossypium hirsutum, assembly GCF_007990345.1. Taxonomy (NCBI): domain Eukaryota; kingdom Viridiplantae; phylum Streptophyta; class Magnoliopsida; order Malvales; family Malvaceae; genus Gossypium; species Gossypium hirsutum. The sequence goes on along the minus strand of NC_053447.1, from coordinate 67,008,927 downwards.
TCTTTTCATTTTGAAGGCTGGTCATATCATGGGACTTGGATTTACTCCATAGTCTTTGTCCACTGCTTAGACTTCACTTAGACTTCCTTGTCAAGTTTATTTCATTTTTGAAATAAATTATGATGTATTAAACATTATTTTATAGTTTTAAAATTATTTTTAAATGTGACATAAAATACAAAATAATGTCACATCTACAATGAAAAGTTTGAAGCCTAATTTACTCAACATAAAAGAGTAGAGACCAAGTTGACTTAAGACATAAAAGTCGAGGGTTAAATTTGTTATTATGTCTTATATATAGAACATTAAAATAAACATTTAACATCACAATTTTAACAAAGACTCATTCATCTATCGTACCTAGATTAATTGGCCCATTTTCGTAGAAGGCTCAAAATGTAATCCGAGACCGAGATTTAGTTGAGCAACTGCTAAAATACTTTTACCTAAGAATGACCCTAGTACTAATTTTATTTTAAAATGTTGTCATTTTTATTTTGTTTTTATTTTTATTTTTTTGCCTAAAATCTGGCTTTTCTATCATGCCCATCACTAGGGAAAAAAATTTTACTAAATGAAAGGCCAGCATGATTTTTTGAATTCCTCACAAAATTTTCTAGAAACACATAAATTTAAAAAAAATTCTAGAAACACATAAATTTAACAATATATGTTAGACTTGTAAATTGTTGAAGTTAATCAATCAGCTAGACAAAAGTTAGTAAAAATTCACCCAATTGCACTCTTTAACCCAACAACATCTTCATTATTGAAATACAATTAAAACAATCATACATTATCAAAACACACTTTCAATAATTTATACAAGCTTGAAATGACATTTATTGTTGCAAAAGGAAAAACACCAATCATGTACTGAGTACTAAATCTAAATTCAAAGTTATTGATTATAAGATCTGAGATCTGAATCTTCATTAATCAATTATAAACACACACAAATCTTTTTCTTTTCATCAAACTATATACCTATTAGCCCAAGACACATATAGCTTTCGACCAACATGATTCAACTTTCGATAGTATGCATGCTTCCAAGATCTAATTAAAAACAAGGGAGCCACCACACTCAAAATCGCATTACAAAGCCAAGAACTATGCTGACATAAAGCCAATTCACTTTACTTCCTTTATCACTACCTCCATTATTCATAACATCAGTTGAAAAACCTTTTGTGGTGCAGTTCTTAGTGAGAGGAGGTCTGCAAAGATGACTGCCCAAGTAAGACAAGTTTTCAAAATTTTGAAGTTGAGTGTTTGTTGGGATTTGTTCTGTCAAGTTATTGTAGGAGACATTGAAGTGATTCAATAAATTCAAATTGAAGAAACTTGGAGCAATTTCACCATTCAATTGAATCATCGACAAATCAAGAGATTCTATTAACTCCATGTTGCCAATGTTGTTTGGTATATTGCCTGTTAATAGATTCCCCGACAAATTTAATGATCGTAGCGCAACAAAACTTCCAATTTCTTTGGAGATCTCTCCTATGAGACTGTTAGCAGAAAGGTCCATGCTAGTAACAAGTCCTAGTGTGGTATCATATTCATCTTCTCACTCTTTTTATCATCAATAATGCTCTCAAAAAAATTAATGAATGACCAATGCTTGGCCACGAAACAAGTTCACAATTGGTTTTGGTTTTTATGGCCATTGCACTTAAATTTCTGAAACAAGGTGGAATAACTCCGGAAATGTTGTTATGGGAAAGGTCCAGCTTCTGAAGAGATTAAAGATCACAAATATTATGAGGAATATAGCCATCGAATTTATTTGATCGAAGGCGTAGAACAATAAGTTTTGAGAACTTATCACTAATCCGTGCCGGTACACTCCCACTGAAATGACTTTCACTAAGATCAAGAATAAACAAACTCGTAGAATTTCGCAATGTGGAGAGTAATTCTCCAAACATGCTATTTTTCCGAAGGTTGAGCACTCTAAGATCTTTGTGTAACAAAGAATGTGGGATTTTTCTAGTCAAATTGTTGTTTGCCAAATCTAAATAATTCAAAAACCAATGATTCCATCAATCTGGAATTTCCCCAGAAAGAAGATTTGCATCAATGTAAAGAGATCCCATCCATCCCTCTCCCGATGAGTTACAAATTAATTCAGAAAGGGATCCTGAGAATGAATTATTTGACAAAACTAAAAAATCTAAAGTTGGGAATACTCTTGGCAGGGTACCTGTGAATCGGTTTGAACTCAAGTCAACAATGTCTCTCACATTCAAATATGAAATCTCTCCTATAAGTTGATTAGAGGAAAGATTTACATATTCAAATTGAGTGAGAAGGTTCAAAAATCAAGTGGGCATAGGAGATATCTAAATGATACAACTTCTGGAACTTTAACCATTGGGGAAACTTCGGGCCAAAATACCAGTCACCCAATTCGATACTTTCACATTGAAATGGGGGAATCCAACTTGAGTTTGGTTGAAATATCAACATGTTTTTCGATGCTTTCAAAGTTACCAATCTTGTAAGCTTAAAAAAGTGGGTTTCTGATAAAATTTAGAGTTTCTAAATTTGCCAATTGTCCCAATCTTATAGGAAAAGTACCATTCAATTGATTTTCTGAAACATCAAAGAACTTCAAAGATGATGACTCCCCTATCGACAACGGAATGGGACCATAAACTTTGTTTTGAGAAGGGGAGAAGTAAGCTAGATTTTTAAATTGCCCTAGTTGATTGATTAAATGGCCAGAAATTTGGTTTACTGCTAGATTTAATGACTCCAAGCAATCCAAACGACATCTAGACAAAGAGGTTGGTAATCTTCCTTCCAACATAATATATGAAAGATCAAGGTGAACAATAGAGCTCGAGATTACGATGACACTCAAAATTTCACCTTGCAATTTGTTATGGCCAAAACTAAGGGTGAGTTTGGATGGGCGGTGCGTTTACCTGCGGTTAGTGTAAAAATAGCGGTGGCGGTGAGATTAGATACTGTAGTGATACTGTAGCGTGAGATAAAAAATAAGCTAAACGCACCGCACCGCACCCAATCGCCCATCCAAACCCGCCCTAAGGAATTGAGGATGGTTTAAACTATACAAGGGGTTGGGTATGGATGAATAAAGCCAATTTGAACTCAGATCAAGAACTTCAAGAAACGAGATGTTCTTGAAATAATTTGGAATTGGGCCTACCAAAGAATTGTGACTACGATCAATGGACACAAGACCATGAAGACAAAATATCGACTTTGGTAATGAAGATAATTGGTTCCTAGAAAGATCAAGAACAACTAGTGATTTTGTATAATTAAAACTGACTGGGGATGGATCATCTTCGAAACTGCAAGCTGACAAGTGCAACTCTAACAATGAAGGATGTTTTGAATGTTACCTGTAGCCAATAAGTTGCTTTACGAAGATCCGCATAACCCAAACCAAGGTAATGCAAGGAAGCAAGTCTAGAAATCCATTGAAGACTTGTAGCTTCGATATCCCACCAGTTATTACTTCGAAGATCAAGATACTGTAACTTTGATCTATTTGTACAGTGGGAGTAGTGGGATTGATCGATTTGGTGTCATCTTTGTTCTCGAATGTTGTGAGCATGCTTAGTTTGCCATTTGTTCCAGTTGTTGGTGTTGTGTTTTATAAGGAGAAAACGAATGCAATTAAGGTATTGGCAATGTTGTTCACTCTTTGGGTCTTTGCTTCTTATATCTACCAACAATATAGAGAAAAATGAATACGAAGAAATAAGATTTCAAATCCAAAATTTAACTTAGTTGATTGAAGCTTCCAAATCAAAGTATTGACCATATTTTTCACTCTTTAGGGCTTTGCTTCTTACCTAGGAATCCAAGGGATCAAAGATTCTTATAGTATAAGCTTATTTGGATATGTACATGTCTACTATATGTGTTGTATGAATAAATAGTATTTTTTTTAAGAAAATCAAAGATTCCTCTCTTTTCTCGTTGGCTATTTCGTCCAAATTACATATAAATTATCATTGGGTAGATCTCAATTTTATATTGGCTACAACTCGTTGGCTATTTCGTCCAAATACTAAGTAGACTCGGCCTACCCCTTTCTTACGTCCTTATTTAAACCCGTGGTAGCTTGAGACGAATCTACTTAGGCATGCAAGTTACAAGGATTCAAATTTTATCTTAACATTAATTAAGTAAAAATTAAGCATAAATTACCAGTTATTCGACGTATATAGTTTTAATCCATCACTTCAAAGGGAAAATGAGAGAGACTGTTTGTTGGTATTCAACCAATGCCTTAGCAAATTGCAAACATCTTGACTCAGACAATTCAACCTTTCAGTCGGTCACTTTGGTTGGTTAGTAAGAAAATATTCTATTAATCGATTCACAACTCTAAATAAATCCACCTTTTCCTTATACACTCCATACAATACAATGTAAGCTAGAAAAAATATATAAATAAAAATTTAATGCCAAGTCAAAGCTGGTTGCATTAAAAGCCATCAAAAAGTCCACTAAATTAGGCTAGTAATTACAAGTTGGAAAATTAGGCCACTAAATTAGTCTCTTACTGATAAGTGCTAAAAGTAACATGTTTTGACTTCATTTTTAAAGCGTTTTTGGATGATTATTCGATGTTAATTGTGAATTTTATGCCTCTAATTTTTAAATTCATATTCTTATGCTTAAGAGAGTATTTGGGAGCAAAAGAAACGAAAAACAAGCTAAAATTGAAATATCAGAGCAAGCTATAGAAGTCACACAGCCTGGCGACAAGACCGTGTGATGTACACGGCCATGTGGTAGGTCATGTCGATTTCGCGAATTTGCACTCTAAATTGTAGAAAATCATAATTTTAGGTTTTTCGGGCATTTTAAGACGTATATAAGACAAAATAAGAAGATAGGAGTGAGTCGTCATAGAATATTCAAGAAACAACTCGAAAAACATCATTGAAGCCGATTCTGAAGCAGATTTCCATCAAGATTGAATATTCTCATTTGGTTACTTCGAAGATTATCATGAGGTTTTTTTTTATTTCTTTTGATTATGTTGTGTTTTGGATGTTTTTATTTTCAAGCATAAACTAATTTTCTAAATACTTAGGAGAGATGAATCCTATGATGGATTTTTTTGTTTGATTTTTATTTTACACAATAAAAGTGGAAAAGTGAATTTTGAATTTAATAGTGATTAAAAGTGAAAAAGTGAAATTATGAAAAAGTAGAATTAGCAACAAAACAGTTTTGGACAGTAACAATAGTGTGACTTTGAAAAATCACCAAAAATGGTGAAAATTGAATTAGAGAGTCAATAAGATATTAAATGAAATCTTAAAGAGTCTATTTTTACATTAAAGGAATAGAGAAAGTAAAAGAGTTATACATTTTGAGATATTTGAATTTTAGTGAGGCAAGGTCAGATTGATTTCGGAATCCCCTGTTCTGAATTTGGAAAATAATTAAAAATTGTACAAAAATGATTACGAGTTATAATTTATATACTTAGAATCCTTAATGAGTCTATTTTCAAAACAAACGTAAATATCATCCGAGTTCTGTACAATGAGATAATTCATTTTTAGTGAAGAGAGGTCAGAGATGTTGAGCAGTGAAATAGGGGTGACTTTAAAGAATAAACTGTACTAATTGGCCAAGTCAAAAATTCTGAAAATTTTATGGAAAGAAGACATGTGAGTATAGTTTCAAGGGAAATTAACATATCTTAATTTGGAGCTCTGTAGCTTCAGATAAAAATGATTTAGTGACTCTAACTCAAATAGACAGCTTTGAATTTAAATATAAGTTAATAGTGAAATTATGTATAATGCTATTTAAGCATGTTTTATACATAAAGGATGTGGAATGGAGAGGAGGAGGAGGACAATAAAATGTATGAAAGAATTGTGTGTAATGGTCATATGCCCGATTATAATCGGTAAATGTTAAATTGAATGGTAAATACGTATTGGTACTGAAGGAACTATTGCGGTATTGAAAAGCAATTGATCAAATGTTTAAGAAATTTAGTCATGACATATATATATGTGTGATAATAATGATATATGGATGATTATATCATTGAGTTGCATTGATTAATTTGGTTTATGTGATGGAAATGTCAAGAACATTTGTCTTTGATATGTGATGATCATAGTTTAATCTCATATGGGAAAATAAAGTTTCATAATATGAGAGTGTGGTATTGAAATATATATATATTTGATTGAGAAATTGATTTGAATTGTGAACATGAAAGATTGTGAATTGAATAAAATGGAAATGGAGCTTTGAATTACATGAGTAAGTATCGGGTCTCGTAGGCCTTATTTGTTATGAATATAATATTTTGAGGATATGTTGTAAAGAATTATAAAAGCATGTTAAAAATTTGAAGAGAAATTTGAATGAAATTTTGTAACTCGGTTTAATACATTTACATCTGTAAGTGTTCTAGTAATGCCTCATACCCTATTCCGGAGTTGAATACGGGTAAGGGGTGTTACAATATTTTTCAAATTTTCGACATTAAGACACTAATTAATTAACTAGGTACCAATTTTGAGCGTTACAAGGGTGCTAATCCTTCCTCGTACGTAACCGACTCCCGGATCCGTTTTTCTAAAACTCGTAGACCAAAGCCGTTTTTTTAGGTGATCCAATCACACCTCAATAAAAGATTGGTGGCGACTCCCAATTTTCATTTGATAACCTAAAATTTTTTGTTTTTCAAAAAATGGTTTCGACAGCCTAGATTTAAATTTTATTATATGTGAATTTTTATTAATTTATATAAAAATATAAAAAAAACACTCTTATAATAATATAATTCATTTAGTGGTTAAAAATTGTAATTTTATATTATAGGAGAGATGAAAATATAATTTTATCATTGTATTAATTAAAAACTTTATAATTTCTAAAATTACAAAAGGAACATTTTCCATTTTGGTGTGCTTCTGCTTGTCCTTTTCTAGCTTCACCCTTATCGTCCATTTATTAATGCCAGGTTTCATTTTTTTTTTGTAACGAAATCTCATATCATTGGCATAATAGAAACTTTAGCCCTTAATATTTATCATTTTTTCACCTTAACCCTATTCTTTTTGTATAACTTTGACTTTTAATCTTCAAATTTTAGTTAAATAATTTGGTTTTAAAAGAAAAATTAAGAGTGAATTATTAAGGTGATGGTCCACTTTTATGAGGGTACAATATTACATAAATCTGAAAAATCAGGGTTGAAAATATAGAGAAAATCTATGGATTTGCCAAATTTTAATAAGTGAAATGGATGAAATTTGTAATAGAAAGGACTAATTTACTCTTTAATCCAATTAAAATATAATCTAACTTCTAATAAGTGGATCTCTATAATACTTTTAGCAAATATTAAGAAAGAAACAAAGCATGGGATGGGAATTAGTTCAGTTGACTTGCTTCACAACTTTATGCCTATTTCTCTTTCTGAATTTGTGAAATTTTAAAGCCCCTTAATTTCCACATTAAATAGTGAGAGAGAAAGAAGTTTATATCAATTTAACCAAAAGAAACAAAGTTTATGTAGTTAATTAGAAAATAATGATAGCCAAACATAGAGAAAAATAATGTTATTCAAATTCCATGTCTTCCATTTTCTTTTCTTTCTTTTTGTATCCTTTTGCTTTTAAGACCTAAAAAGTCTTAAAAGAAGGTGGGAGTGGGACTTCCTTCATAGGCTTTTAGCATCCATTTTGTGGAAAATTCAAGCTAGGATTAAGGGACCACGGCATCAGCTGTTTTGTTTGGCTGAACTTTATAACATTTCTTTAATTTAATAATCCAAATTCATATTACATTTTGTGGAAAACTAAGTGCAATTAATTAGAAATTCATATTACATTTTGTGGAAAACTAAGTGCAATTAATTAGAATTTTCCTTGATACCAAATCTGCGATGTCATTTTGTCGGGAGAAACTTTCTTGCATTTGATGTATATTTGTGTTTTGGACAACTGGAAAGTTTGGAAACTCTGGATTTTGGGTATAATCTACTGGAAGGAGTTGTATTAGAAACCCATTTTTCTAATCTCACAAGATTGACAACTCTAAAGGCATCACACAATAGGCTTAGATTTGAACCAAACTCAAGCTGGATTCTCCCATTTCAATGTCAAATTATTGAATTGGGTCACTGGCATCTTGGCCCAAAGTTTCCCCATTGGTTAAAATTCCAAAAGAACTTGTCTGTGTTAGATATCTCTGATGCAGGAATTTCAGATTTCATACCCCCTTGGTTTTGGCACCTTCCCACTCAATTTAAATATTTAAATATTTCATTTAATCAACTTATTGGAGGGATTTCATATTTGAATGTGAGAGATTTTGTTGACTTAAGTTCAAACCAATTCCGAAGTCCATTGCCAAGAGTATTAGGAACTTTACAATATTTAATTTTATCAAATAATTCATTTTCAGGATCTGATCTTTTTGAATTAGTTTGTAATTCATCAAGTGGGGAATGAATGGAAGTTCTTTACATTGATAAAAATCTTATCTCAGGGGAAATTCCTGATTGTTGGAATCGTTGGCAGAATTTGGAGTTTTTAAATTTGGGAGGCAATAATTTGATCGGAAAAATTCCACCTTTAGGGCATTCAAAACTTTTCATGCTAATCCTTCAAAACAATAGTATGCATGGAGAACTACCATCCACATTGCAAAATGCTAGTTTACTATGCTTGATCTTAGTGAAAATCATTTCAATGGAAGTGTACCAGCATGGATTGGAGACAAGTTCTCATTTCTTAATATTCTAAACCTTCAATCAAATAATTTTGATGGCCGTATTCCTCATAAGATTTGTGATCTTCTAAATATTCTGATTTTGGACCTGGCCCATAATAACATTTCAGGCACTATTCCAAAATGTTTTGGTAAATTGAGCTCAATGGCCAACAGAAACTAACGAGGAAACTATATGTATGAAGGGGAGGTGTTCATTTAACTGCACGATTAGTGCTGAAAGGGCGAAAGGATGAATACAGTTCCATACTAGGGTTTGTTACCAACATGGACCTTTCAACTAATACTCTCACGGCAGAGATCCCAAAAGAAATTGGTAGACTTGTTGAGCTACAATCATTAAACCTATCATGGAATCTCCTAATAGGAAATATTCCGTACAACATTGGCAACATGGAGTTGATAGAATCTCTTGATTTGTCAATGAATTGATTGAATGGTGAAATCCCTGTAAGTTTTTCCAATTTGAATTTCTTAAATCACTTCAACGTGTCCTACAACAATTTGACAGGACAAATCCCAACAAGCACTCAGCTTCAAAGCTTTGAAAACTTGTCTTACGTGGGCAATCATCTTTGTGGACCTCCTCTCACTAAAAAGTTGTTGGAACTTAGAAATCAGAATGAAGAAATTTGATAGAAACTTTAGCTTGAAGGCTCGATGCTTGCTGAACAAACAAGAAAATTTAGCTAAGAACTTTTGAGCAAACAAACAGAATCGGGCAAGAATTTGAGAAAAGAAATGCTTGAGTAATAAACCAGAAATGAAGAAGAAAATGTGTATTTTTCATTAACTTGAATTGAGTCATAATCCCAATACATATACCAGTCAATAAGCTGGTTAGAATGAGACAACATCATCTAAACATCAGCTAACTCCACTAAGTAACCTTGAAACTTATAAAACATGACTTCCATACTTAGTAAAGCTGATTTATCAACTCAAACATTGAAAAATTACATCAAGTACATTAACAACTTGGTTTGAATCTAATTAAGTTTCAAAATATTAATTGAAGTAACAAAACTAAACAAAACAGCAACACCATCTTCAGCTGTAACATGCATGGCTCGGGCTGGTTCTCTACTTCTTGGCTACATGCAGGCCAACTTCAACACTCCTCATTGGCTTGCATGATGCATACTTCCATTTTGACTTTCAAGTGCATGAACCTTGACACACTAAGGGGATTTGTCAAGATATCAGCAAGCTGATCCTCAGAACTGTAATGAATCAGTTTCACCTCTTGAGCTTGTTCCATCTCCCTAACAAAATGAAACTTAATCTTGAAGTGCTTTGTTCTCTCATGGAACACTAGATTCTTTGTAATTACAATAGCAGACTGGTTGTCACATTTGATCTTTGTTGCTTCCCTTTGGTGAAGATTCAAGTCTGTCATGATCTTTCTTAGCCAAATAGCTTGATTAACAGCACTAGCAGCTACTACGTACTTAGCTTCAGCAATTGATTGAGCAACAACATTTTGCTTCTTCGAACTCCAACAAAAACTGGCTAAACCAAGGGTAAACAAATACCCTGAGGTGCTCTTCATGTTATCCACTGATCCAACCCAATCACTATCAGCATAACCAAGTAGCTTCATGCTATCAACCTTGGTGAACATCATTCCAAAGCTTAGTGTACCTTTGATGTCCTTGAGAACTCTTTTCGCAACTTGTAAATGCTTCATGTTACAGCAATGCATGAATCTAGATAGCAGACTTACAACAAACATGATGCCTGGTCTTGTAACTGTCAAATAGAGCAAACATTCAACCAAACTCCTATAGGTTGTTTCACAAACTTTCTCAAAATCACCTTGGCTTGACAGCTTCTCTCCAACAGCAACTGGTGTGCTTGTTGCCTTGTAGTTCAACATGGAGAATTTGTTCAGAATTTTCAAGGCAAATGCCTTCTGACTTAGGAAGATCCCTTGTTGAGTTTGAGACACTTCCTTGCCAAGGAAGTAAGACAGTTGTCCTAAGTCTGACATCTCAAACATCTTCTCCATTTTTCCTTTGAAATCGGCCAACAGGGTATTATTGCTTTCTGTCACCAGTAGATCATCCACATACAAGGAGACTATGAGCTAAGTTTCATCACCTTCCTTCTTCACATACAAGGTTGGCTCACTAACACTTCTTTCAAATCCCAAGCTAGCTAAGTAGCGGTCAATTCTATCATACCATGCTCTTAGTGCTTATTTCAAGCCATACAAGGCCTTCTTCAGCTTGTACACTTTATCCTCTTCAGAATCCTTCAAGCTGCTCAACATATATCTCCTTATTAAGAAAAACATTGAGGAATGCTGATTTTACATCTAGTTAATGTATTTGCCATTGCTTTTGTGCAGCCAAAGCAATCAACAGCCTAATTGTGTCAAGCCTAGCCACTGTTGCAAATGTTTCAAGGTAGTTAATGTCATACCTTTGACTAAATCTCTTTACTACCAGCCTTACTTTTAGCTTGTTAAAAGTTCCATCAACATTATGCTTGGCTCGAAACACCCATTTCACTCCTATGACCTTCCTATTGGCTTGCCTTGCAACTAGCTCCCAGGTCTGATTCTTGTCAATCATGCTCATTTCCTATTGGATTTTGCATAGTCACCTTATGCACCATGTTCTAAAAGAGGTTCATCTCCCTTATACTGCGGTGACAACCATGGGCACTTGTTAACCTAATTTTAAAAATTTTATAAATAATAAATTTGAATTATAATATAATATTCTTTTTTAAGAGAAATTCGTTAATTTATTTAATGAATAAGACCATACAATTCGGAGAAAACAATAACAAACACCTATTGTACGCATTAAAGGACAAGCTCCATCATTACGACAAAAGCTTTAGCTTCAGCATCTATTGAACATTACGGCACGTTGACAATCGGCTCTGCCACAACTCAAGCACAACATATCAGGAGTGATTGCAAACACTTAATATAATAAGAAAATCAACCCCGGATGGTCTAAAGCGAATGGCATAAATTGGCAAAAGAATCGAGCATCCACCAAACTAGAGGGGATGATGACAAAACCAACTCTAAAATTACTTGCAAAAGCAAGACTGCATGCTTAAGCAAGGCTAAAAAGTGTACTATAGGAGTAGACAAAAACTTCTAAAAGTGAATACTTATTAAACAAGGGAAAAACAGACAAAAAGCATATAAAACTTGAGATAATACAAGTCCAAACCAACTCATGAAATCATTTATTATTCTGAAACTCTCAAAACAGGAACAAATTAAGAAGCCAACGAAGGGCTGCCCACTTTCTAAAAGAAATTATCAGTGGTCAGTGGTGTTTGAACGATGATAGGCATGGTCATTTGTCCATCGCAACTTGTGAAGACAACAAAGATACCCGTAAAATAGATTTGTAAACTGAAAAGAGAAAAGACGTATGAAGTGAATAAAAAGAAGAAAGAAAAAGAGGGTTGATGGATAGTAGTAAAAGGCGGGCAGCAACTAGCCTGGAGGCTAACACCACCTCTAGGCAAAAACAAAGTGAAAAAAATGATTTGGAGGAAAAAAATTAGGGTTTTCCCAATAGAGAATACCTTATAATATAATATTCTTAAAAGTTAAATATATATTATATCACATATATATTATAAGGTCTTAATCTCCTAGTGACGTGGACAACCTACTTTTTCCACGTGAATTATTTATATTTTAAATTAATTAATATTTTTTAAAATTTGTGATTAGTTAAGAAGAAAAATAATTGGTAAAAAAATTATTTTAACCGTTTATCTTTTATTTTATTTTGTCTAATTTTTTTATAAGCATCCCCATTTATCTTTTTTTTCTTAAATAAAATTTATTATGTCATTTATCCTCAATAGAATTTTTTTTATTTACAAATAAATTAATAAAATAACAAATACATATTTTAGATACTTTTTAATAACTTTTTAATTTCATTGTAGCGACCTAAAAATTTTGCAATAGGCGCTAGTTGAAATGATTATTGAAAAATTAAAGTTTCAAATTTTATTTACAAAAGAGGAGTCGCCACCGATCTTTTTAGGTGTGATCGGACACCAAATAAAATCCTTTTTAGAAGAATTTTTTTTTAAACTTTTCTAAAAAAAAGAGACAATTTTAGGTCCACGTCAAAATCCAGAGAAAATTAGGGTCCGGGAGTCGGTTACGCGCGAGGAAGGTATTATCACCCTCGCGACGCCCAAAATTGGTATCTCGTTAAACGCATGTTGTCTTAATTTTCAAAAATACGAGTTCCATTTAATATTTAGTCGTGATCCGATTGAAATACGAGAACCCCCCTTTTTTTTAAAAAATAAACACGAGAATTTTGAAGCGCAGTATTTCTTTTTTAAAACGAAAGTTTTTTTTTAAAATACGAGAATTTTTGAAAACACGAGAATTTGTAAACACGAAAATTTTAGAAACACGAAAATTTTTAGAAAAAACGAAATTTTCTTAAAACACGACATTTTTTTCTGAAACACGGGAATTTTTAAAACAGGGAAATTTTAGAAACACGAAAATTTTTAAAACACGACATTTTTTTTGAAACACGATTTAAAAAACAAAAATTGAAATGCGAGAATATTTTGAAGCACGAATTTTTTTAACGCGAGAATTTTTGAAAACATGGAAACTTTGAAACACTGGAGTTTTTGAAAACACGAGAATTTGTGAAACACGAAAATTTGTGAAAACACGTAAAAATTTTTTTTAAACACGAAAATTTTTGAAACGCCAGAATTTTTGAAAACACAAAGATTTTTGAAAACACGAAAATTTTTGAAAACACGAAAACACTAAATTTGTCGAATATTGAATTTTTTTGAAAACACAATAATACCAAAATATTCACGAGAATTTTTTTATTTTTTTATTATTTTTTATTATTTTTATTTTTTTGAAACACGAGATTTTTTTTGAAAACACGAAAACACGAATTTTTGAAACACGGAAATTTTTGAAAACACGATTTTTTTAGAAAGAAACACGAATGTATTTTTTCGAAACACGGGAAATTTTATTATTATTATTTTGAAACACGTGAAATTTTGAAGACATGAAAATTTTTGAAACACGATTTTTTTCTTTAAAAAAAATACCGTATTTAACACGAGTCGATGATATTCACCCCGATATGGCGATGAAACCATCGAATTAGTGTTAAATCAATTCAATTTAATCTTTAATCGGGATCCTAATAAAACACGAGAATTTTTATTAAAATACGAGGAATTTTGAATATTTTCGATTTTTTAGAAGGGCGTCCCGTATTTAACATAAGCCATCGATATTCACCCAACATAGCAATGAATTCGATGATTTAAAATTAAATCGGTTTGTTGTCTTATGCATTAAAATAAAAAAAATTTACTTCACATTTTTTTTTATGCAAATAAAACCATTCTAATATTTCTAAAAAAAACTACTTAAAAATGCTAGTTAAATTTAAATGAAATAATATTTAAATAAATAAAACTAAATTAAAGAAGGATTTAAGGAAATTACCAAAAAGCCCAAAGTTATGGGCCCCTTTTTTCTTTTTTTTTTCTTCCCTTTTCCTTTTTTTTGTTGACGTTGGGCCTGGAGTTGGGCCGAATGCTGGTGCTGGGCCGGAGGCCGGGCCTGCTACTGCTGCTGCTGGTGCTGCTGCTGGCGCTGGGCCGAATGCTGCTTGGGCCTGCTTCTTCTTTCTCTTCTCCTGCTGGGCTGCTGCTGCTATTGGGCCGCCTGGGAGTGGGCCTGCTGGTTACTGGACAGGCCTGGCTGTGGCCTGCTTCTATTTTATTTTTTCTGCTTTGTTTTGTTTTTTTTGCTGCTTTGTTTTTTCAAAAACCTCTTCTTTCCTTTTTCTTTTTCCTTTCTTCTTCACTGCCGCACCTTAGCCCCAAGCCGTCGCCTCCTTCAGGCCGCCATTCGTGCTCGTCCTCGGCTCGGTGGTGCGATGGTCGGTGCTCCTCTCTCTCCTTTTTCTTTTTGCTATTTTTTTTGTTGTTTCTTGTTTGCTTTTTTTTTGCTTATGCTTGCTTGGCTCTTGATTTGATTTCGGTGGTGGAGCAACGATGGTGGTGGCGCGACGGTGGCCAGAGTCTTTTGGCTTGCTGCTGTTTTTATTTTTTTGAACTTTCTCTGCTGTTTTTTTTTGCTTTTTTGGTTGTCGAAAATCCCCCCTCCCTTCTCTTCAATTTTTCTTTTTAAAAGCTCCAAATTTTGTCCTCTTTCTCATTGTTTGCAGGTAATGGGTGAAGAAGGTGCAGCCACCCATGTTTATGGCCTGAAAATCTGGGAAGTGAGTGCCCCAAATCACGTAACTTGTCTGAAGGACCAAATCACAAATGCAGCAAAACTTCTGGGGCTAAATGTAATTTTTAGAAAATTTAGGATTAAAATGAAATTTAATGAAAGTTTAGGGGTCTAAGTGAAATTTAAAGAAAGTTTAAGGGTCAAAATGAAATTTAGGAAAAGTTTAGGGGTCAAAATGCAATTTTTATTTTTTAAATTTTTTTTTTTGAAATTTTGAAAATTAAACACAAACTCTAGTCGGACAAAAATTTAGTGCTTACAATTGCCCCTCTTTGCTTATCATTGTGAAACAAGGATAGTGCAAAGACTTAAAAGCACTAAATTTTGTTCAATTGTCCAATCTTTATTCTTTACTCGGCATGTGATCCTGAGCTCAACTCACTTCTCGCAATATGAATTGACTATTTAAAACTAGACATTAAAAATAGAAATTGAAAATAGCTCAGCACGTGAGCCAAGGCTCAACTCACTTCTCGCAATATGAGTTAATTTTTGAAAACAGAATTTGCAAAAGGCTCAACTCACCTCTCGCAATATGAGTTGATTTTTGAAAAATAGAAAAAGGCTCAACTCACCTCTCGCAATATGAGTTGGTTTTTGAAAAATAGAAATTAAAAGGCTCAACTTACCTCTCGCAATATGGTTGATTTTTGAAAAACAGAAATTAAAAGGCTCAACTCACCTCTCGCAATATGAGCTGAATTTTGAAAACAAAGATTGAAATTACCTCAACGTGTCTTGAGGCTCAACTCATTTCTCGCAATATGAGTTGAATTTTGAGAAGCAGAAATTGAAAATACCTCAACGTGTCTTGAGGCTCAACTCATTTCTCGCAATATGAGTTGAATTTTGAAAACAGAAATTGAAATTACCTCAACGTGTCTTGAGGCTCAACTCATTTCTCGCAATATGAGTTGAGTTTTGAAAACAGAAATTGAAATTACCTCAACGTGCCTTGAGGCTCAACTCATTTCTCGCAATATGAGTTGATTTTGAAAAACAAAAATTAAAAGGCTTAACTCACCTCTCGCAATATGAGTCAATTTAAAACATAAACTAAAAATACCTCAATGTGTCTTGAGGCTCAACTCATTTCTCGCAATATGAGTTGAATTTTGAAAACAGAAATTGAAATTACCTCAACGTGTCTTGAGGCTCAACTCATTTCTCGCAATATGAGTTGAATTTTGAAAATAGAAATTGAAATTACCTCAACGTGTCTTGAGGCTCAACTCATTTCTCGCAATATGAGTTGAATTTTGAGAAGCAGAAATTGAAAATACCTCAACGTGTCTTGAGGCTCAACTCATTTCTCGCAATATGAGTTGAATTTTGAAAACAGAAATTGAAATTACCTCAACGTGTCTTGAGGCTCAACTCATTTCTCGCAATATGAGTTGAATTTTGAAAACAGAAATTGAAATTACCTCAACGTGTCTTGAGGCTCAACTCATTTCTCGCAATATGAGTTGAATTTTGAAAAGCAGAAATTGAAAATACCTCAGCGTGTCCTGAGGCTCAACTCATTTCTCGCAATATGAGTTGATTTTTGAAAAATAACAGAAATTGAAATTACCTCAGCGTGTCCTGAGGCTCAACTCACCTCTAGCAATATGAGTTGATTTTGAAAAACAAAAATTAAAAGGCTTAACTCACCTCTCGCAATATGAGTCAATTTAAAACATAAACTAAAAATACCTTGGCGTGCCCCGAGGCTCAACTCACTTCTCGCAATATGAGTTGATTTTTGAAAAACAGAAATTAAAAGGCTCAACTCACCTCTCGTGATATGAGTTGAATTTCCTTGGAAAGCATGAACATTAAACATTAAAATACCAAAACCAGTCCTTTGGTAGAACTCGGGTATCTTTTCCTTTGATTCAGTGCGACTCTCATTCAAGATTTCTTGCTTTGTTGGAGTACCTATATATGCCATGTATCATGATATGCACATGTTTGTCTTAAATGCTTTTATGCCTACATGATTATGCGGTGCTCCTTAAGCATGTTTGTCGTATGTCCATTTAGCCACAATTGTTGAGGATCTGCGTTCATTGCTTTGATTCTCGACCTTCTCTTCAGGCCTCATACCTGTCTTCGAGCTTTACGAGTAATCGACGTTTCTCAGATATCACCCTTTTGCCCTTGGTTAAACTTTGTTCTTGCTTTGAAGATCTTGCACTTATCAAATTCTTATCCGGGTAATGCTTGACATTTCTTTTGTTTAGAGCATGTCATTTCACTATTTATCATTAAATAAACACATAATGAGATACATGAGAATGGTCAGGTAGGGACAAAAAGGATATCTCATATTCCTTTATTTCAAATGTGGCAAACAAAGAAAGTTAACCAATGAGAGTAAAAATGTCAAAAAGAAAGAAAAGGTCGTATACAACGGATACAAATGCTCTAGATATTCAACACATGAACTCTTCCACGTTCCTCAATCAATAATCTTTTCGAGCATGGCTTCTTGCGTAGAAAATTTTGAGCTTTCAGAAGTGCTTCAAATACTGTAGTCTCACTACTTGACCTACCGTTCGACCGCCAGGTTTGTTTCATTAGGACGCCCTCTCGGGTTTTCATCCTAATCTTTTTGTATTAATCAAGACGCCCTTTTCAGGTTTTCGCCCTGATCCCCTTTTTTTTTTTTTTTAAGATGCCCTTTTCGGGTTTTCATCTTAAGCATAATATTTCTTCACCACATCTGAATTCACCGGATTCGGTAACTCCTTCCCATCCATCTCGGTAAGGATTAAAGCTCCTCCTGAGAATGCCTTTTTTACAACGTATGGTCCTTCCCAATTTGGTGCCCATTTTCCTCGTAGGTCTTTTTGTATTGGGAGAATCTTTCTTAGAACGAGTTCTCCTTCATGGAACTCTCTTGGTCGTACCTTCTTGTCATGGGCTGCGATCATTCTCTTTTGGTACATTTGCCCATGACAAATTGCCCTTAGACGTTTTTCTTCAATGAGGTTCAACTGATCATATCGAGCTCGAACCCATTCTGCTTCTTCTAACTTTGATTCCATCAATACTCGCAGAGAGGGGATCTCAACCTCGATAGGTAGCACAGCTTCCATTCCATAGACTAGAGAGAAAGGAGTTGCTCCCGTAGATGTTCGTACAGATGTGCGATATGCAAACAAAGCAAATGGAAGTTTCTCGTGCCAATCTTTATATGTCTCAGTCATTTTCCCAATGATCCTCTTAATGTTCTTGTTAGCTGCTTCAACAGCCCCGTTCATCTTTGGGCGATAGGGCGAGGAATTATGATGCTTTATTTGGAACTGCTCGCACACTTCTTTCATTATCTTATTGTTCAGATTCGTGGCATTATCTGAGATGATTCTTTCAGGCAAACCATAACGGCAAATGATTTCCTTTTTCAAAAACTTGCACACTGCAGTTTTCGTCATATTGGCAAACGAAGCGGCTTCAATCCATTTTGTGAAGTAATCGATAACCACAAAAATGAATCGATGTCCATTTGAAGCTTTTGGAGAAATTGGCCCTATGACATCCATGCCCCACATAGAAAAAGGCCACGGAGAAGTCATGACATGAAGGGGTGAAGGGGCTACATGAATTTTATCGCCTTAGATTTGACATTTGTGGCATTTTCTGGCAACATTGATGCAGTCACTTTCCATTGTCAGCCAATAATAACTGAGTCTCATGATCTTTCTGGCCATATTGAAACCATTGGCATGCGTTCCGCAAATTCCCTCATGGACCTCTTCAAGTATTTTTCTGGTTTCAACATCATCCACACATCTCAAAAGCATCTGATCCTTTCCTCTTTTATACAGGATATCCCCATCAAGAACAAATCCCGCTGCCATTCTTCTAATTGTTCTTTTATCGTTCTCATTCGCTTGTTCGGGATACCTTTGATTCTTGATATATTCTAAGATATCATGGAACCAAGGCCGTCCGTCTACTTCTTTCTCAATGCTACAACAGTGTGCAGGGACCTCGTATATGCTCATTTTGAGGGGCATTATTTCTGCTTCTCTACTTACTTTGAACATTGAAGCCAAAGTGGCTAGGGCATCAGCCAGTTGGTTCTCTTCTCGTGGGAAGTAATGAAAAGTTATTTCTTTGAATTCCTTGGTCAATCCAGCCACTAAATCACTGTACTTAATCAATTTTGAGTCCCTCACTTCCCATTCTCCACGGATTTGGTAAATCACTAGGGCTGAGTCCCCGTACACCTCCAAGATCTCGATGTTTCGTTCGATAGCTGCACGAAGCCCCATGATACAGGCCTCATATTCTGCGATATTATTGGTACAGAAGAAGTTCAGTCTTGCAGTGAACGGATAATGATTCCCGTCTGGTGATACCAGGATTGCTCCAATTCCATGCCCTAAAGCATTTGACGCACCATCAAAGCACATCTTCCATGACTTCTCTTTTGATGACTCGGATTCTATTTCTGTGATGCACATTAAGTCTTCATCTGGGAAATCGAATCTTAAAGGCTCATATTCCTCTTTCGTTCGAGTTGCTAAGAAGTCAGCTATTGTGCTCCCTTTTATTGACTTCTGACTTACATAGGCAATGTCATATTCCGAAAGGATGAGCTGCCATCGTGCCATTCTTCCTGATAGTGTCGGCGATTCCATCATGTATTTTATTGGGTCCAGCTTTGAAATTAGCCATGTCGTGTGATACAACATATATTGTCTGAGTCTCCGAGATACCCAAACCAGAGCGCAACAATATTTCTCAACGGACGAATATTTTGCCTCATATTCAGTGAACTTTTTGCTGAGGTAGTAGATCGCCTTTTCTTTCTTTCCTGACTCGTCATGTTGTCCCAGTACGCAACCCATTGAACTTTCGAACACTGTCAGATACAAAATTAATGGTCTTCCCGGAGTTGGCGGTACTAGCACTGGAGGACTGGACAAATATTGTTTTATCTTATCAAAGGTCACTTGGCATTCCTCGTTCCATTCTCCCGGGTTATGTTTTCAAAGAAGCCGAAAGATTGGGTCGCATTGGTTGGTAAGTTGAGCGATAAATCGGGCGATGTAATTTAATCTCCCTAAAAATCCTCTAACTTCCTTTTGCGTGCGCGGAGGTGGTAATTCTTGGATGGCTTTTATTTTATCTGGATCAACTTCGATACCTCTTTCACTGACAATGAAGCCTAGCAACTTTCCCGAGGTAGCCCCGAATGTACATTTGGCTGGATTAAGCTTTAGCTGAAACTTTCTCAGCCTTTCGAACAACTTCTTGAGGTTCATTACATGCTCTTCTTCTCCTCGAGATTTAGCAATCATATCGTCGACGTAGACCTCTATTTCTTTATGCATCATGTCATGGAATAACGTCACCATAGCCCTCTGATATGTTGCCCCAGCATTCTTTAACCCGAATGGCATCACCTTGTAGCAGAACGTTCCCCACATTGTTATGAAGGTAGTTTTCTCCATATCCTCAGAAGCCATCTTGATCTGATTATACCCCGAGAATCCATCCATGAAAGAAAACAATGAATGTTTTGCTGTGTTGTCCACCAACGTGTCAATATGTGGCAAGGGAAAATTATCTTTTGGGCTTGCTCGATTTAGGTCACGGTAATCCACGCACATTCGTACTTTTCCATCTTTCTTTGGTACCGGGACTATGTTAGCCACCCATTCTGGATATTTGGAGGCTTGTAGGAAGCCAGCGTCAAATTGCTTCTTGACTTCCTCTTTTATTTTCAACAGCATTTCGGGCCTCATCCGTCTTAATTTTTGCTGGATGGGCTTGCATTCTGGTTTTAATGGGAGCTTATGGACCACTAAATCTTTATCTAGCCCTGGCATGTCCTGGTATGACCACGCGAAAACATCTTTGTATTCGCGGAGTAAAGTGATCAAACTACGCCTGGTACTTTCTGAAATAGAAGTCCCAATCTTCACTTCCTGTTTCCTCTCTTCAGTGCCCAAATTTATTGTTTCTACAGATTCTTCATGAGGTAGAACCTGTTTATCCTCTTGTTCCACCATTCTTAACAATTCAGGAGACGATACATAATCTTCAGCATTTTCTTCGGCTTCAAATTCTCCTAAGCAAACAGCCTTCTCAAAATCAATTTCAAGATTCGTAACGGGCTTATTCATGTCGTCAATATCTGAGCACCTGAAAGTTGAATGGAAAAGGAAGCTATCGGGGGACATCCAAGTATTGGAAACAACAAACAAAATGTTATGTCATGGCAATGAGGCAAATGTAAGGATAGGCTATGAAATGAGAAAATGATTATGAAATTAGTGATAATGCGAAAAATCGTGACAAAATGCATCTTCATTGATATTCATTTAAATGATAAAGAGCGAATGCAAACTCTTACAAAAGAAATCTATTATATCTAAGGACACAATAGAAGGTTGATGTTTAGCATTACTCTGAAGGCTTATAAACTACAAGAAGCTCCTCAGCAATCCAATTGTTTAACATGAAACCAGGAGGGCAAGGGCGTATCCTCGAGACATCTTTACTTGCACCAGCTTCTTTGTCAATGACATTTATACTAACATTCTGAAAATCCTTTTCAATTAATCCCAGCATGTTTCGTGGATCCTCTTGTCCAGGGTACATCATTCCCGCAGATGTAAATGTTTTTGACAAAGGAGGGTACTCTATTGGTTCCCATTCTGGTTCTCGGCCCAAAGTTCTTGCAATTCTTCTTTCTTGATCCTTCTTCCACTGTCTTCTTCTTTGGCGCATGTCGGGCTGGAACCCCAAACCGTATCGGGCCTTGTGGTGCACTGGCTTTAAAGCCCTCACTATTCCTTGCATATATCTCCCTAAACCTCTTCTCGCACGAGCTCCCCTTCCTACGGTCAACTTGACACCCATTCTGGTATTTCTCGACAGTTTTGGCATTGGAATTCTATTTCCCTCAGCGACGAAAGTGGCATTGATGAATTCAAGGGATCGAAAGGAACATTCCACTGCATCATTGCTTACTTCCAGGTATGGCGCATCAGCAGAGATAGATGCGATGATGTCTTCTTCGCCCTCGACTGTGACCAAACAACCATCCATGATGAATTTCACTTTTTGATGGAGGGATGATGGGACTGCTCCAGCAGAATGCATCCAAGGTCTTCCCAAAAGGCAGTTATAAGAGGGTGTAATGTCCATGACTTGGAATTCGACCTCATATATGTAGGGGCCCACTTCCAAAGGGATTTCGATCTTTCCCATGACTTCACGCCTCGTCCCGTCGAAGGCCCTTACCATCGAATGACAGGGCTTTAAGTAGGACAAATCTATCGGTATTCTGGAAAGTGTAGCCAATGGCATAACATTTAATGCTGACCCATTATCGATGAGTACGTTCGGTATTATGTAGCCCTTGCAGCGGGTCGTGATATGCAGCGCTTTCACCGAACCTCTACCATTTAGCGGTGTCTCATCATCACTAAAAGAGATGAAGTTGTCCGCGTTCAGATTGTTTACCCACCTATAAAGCTTTTCGACAGATATGTTGTTGGCCACGTAAGCTTGATTTAACACCTTCAATAAAGCGTTCCGGTGTGGCTCTGAATTTAACAGTAGAGATAGAACTGAGATTCGTGCTGGCTGCTTGCTCAGTTGTTCCACCATACTATATTCGCTGTGCTTAATAAATTTCAAGAATTCTTGAGCTTCTTCCTCATTCACAGGCTTTTTAGTTTCTTGCACGGGTGGAATTTCTTGCTCGACTTCGACCTCGTGCATCACTGCTTTCCCTTTTTACTTCGAGTCGCTACTTTTCTTTACCGGTTCAACTTCTTTAGAATAGCATCGTCCACTTCGAGTAAAATGACCTACCTCCCCAACATCTTCAATTATGGCTTTGGACTTTTCAACTTCCGGTGTAACGATATTAACATCATATCTCCACGGTACTATTTTGTTGTCCTTATACGGGAAAGGAGATGGTACTTCAATTACCATCTGTGGTTTCAATGGCTCTCTCATCGCGTCGTAATAAATTACCAACGGTCGATCGGCGCTATACGGACAACCTGACGATTGATTGTCAGAGGCACATACTTCTTTCTCATTGGCCCCTCCTTCATTAATGATCTCAATCTCCTTATTATCTATCCGGTCTTGCAGTAACCTTTTAAATTCCTCACATGATTGAATGTCGTGCCCTACAATTCCATGAAAATCATAAAGAACCTGACATTCTTTTCTGAGATTATCGCCGGGGCGACAGAGCAATCCATTCTTAACCAGTGCCTCTCAGATTTTCTGCAGAGGCGTCCTTATTTCTGAAACACATCTTCTGACTTGCCATTCATCTTCTTTCCCCACTGTGCTCACATTCCCTTCAGTATGGTTAGGGAACGGGTTCCCAGTTGCATTACTGGTACTATCGAATCATAGGATACCTGCATCAATTAGTCCTTGAACTCTCCTGTTAAAGGCTAGGCAATTTTTCGTGGAATGTCCCTGGTTTCCCGTATGGTATGCACAACTAGCGAATTGTATGTTTTAACCTCAGCGAACGAGTATGGAATATGCAATGAATGAATGAATGCATGGATGTCAAATGACTGTTAGTCATGAAAGAAATGCAAGAAATTGGTGTTAATTTCAAGATAGCCCCTATTTAGGCATTTCTTTAATCAAAAGAGTCTATTACACAACGTTTCGGTCACTCGTGTAATTGACTCCTCTATCAGAAACCCCTTTTTGGCAACCAATCTCTAATCAACCCTTTCCTAACAAGATGTCTATGATGCATGATGAAAAATAGAAATACAGACAAACTTGGTTAGTAAACACAACAAATATAATTTGAAAAACAAATTAAACTACTCAATCCAATTATTTTGCATAAACAGTGTAAATGAAAGGCAAAAGGCATTTTCCCCGTGTACTTATTTTGATGACTATAAGCGGACAGAGGTTCGGCATGGCTCTAATTGGATAGCTCGTATGGTTCACTATATGCGGTTTTGGTTCTAGGTGGGTACTCGAATCGTCTGCACTGTCATCTACTAAGATTAGTACAGAGCCTCGGTCATGGCCCATCATAGGCTAACGAGATCAATTCGAGGGATTACATTTACTTATGCCTATGCGGAGGGACAAGTTAACTCACGAAAGCATAAGTCATATGTAACCCGAAAGTATTCACTAGCCTGTGCGGAGGAACGAGTTAACTCACGAAGGCGTAGAGTTTACTTTCTCTTAACAGGGACGGAGCCCGGGTATAGAGCTCATGTTATGCAACATAAATGCACGTGCACGGTGTGTGGGGAGAAACTTGTAAACCTTTACGTTTTATTTAGAAAAACTAAACCAAAACTAAAACCGCAAAAATTTAAAGCTGAAAAACAACCTGATAAAACAAGTTAGAATATATACAACACGATGCAAATGCATGATTTTTTTTTGAAAACAAAAAATTTAAGGATCACGACTAAATGTTAATTTGAACAAGAAATTTTGAAAATTTTGACAACACGCGTTTAACATTAGACTCGACTCTCGAAAAAAAAAAGGTCCCCAGTGGAGTCGCCAGCTGTAGCGACCTAAAATTTTGCAATAGGCGCTAGTTGAAATGATTATTGAAAAATTAAAGTTTCAAATTTTATTTACAAAAGAGGAGTCGCCACCGATCTTTTTAGGTGTGATCGGACACCAAATAAAATCCTTTTTAGAAGAATTTTTTTCTAAACTTTTCTAAAAAAAAGAGACAATTTTAGGTCCACGTCAAAATCCAGAGAAAATTAGGGTCCGGGAGTCGGTTACGCGCGAGGAAGGTATTATCACCCTCGCGACGCCCAAAATTGGTATCTCGTTAAACGCATGTTGTCTTAATTTTCAAAAATACGAGTTCCATTTAATATTTAGTCGTGATCCGATTGAAATACGAGAACCCCCTTTTTTTAAAAAAAACACGAGAATTTTGAAGCGCAGTATTTCTTTTTAAAACGAAAGTTTTTTTTTTAAAATACGAGAATTTTGAAAACACGAGAATTTGTAAACACGAAAATTTTAGAAACACGAAAATTTTTAGAAAAAACGAAATTTTCTTAAAACACGACATTTTTTTCTGAAACACGGGAATTTTTAAAACAGGGAAATTTTAGAAACACGAAAATTTTTAAAACACGACATTTTTTTTGAAACACGATTTAAAAAACAAAAATTGAAATGCGAGAATATTTTGAAGCACGAATTTTTTTTAACGCGAGAATTTTTGAAAACATGGAAACTTTGAAACACTGGAGTTTTTGAAAACACGAGAATTTGTGAAACACGAAAATTTGTGAAAACACGTAAAATTTTTTTAAAACACGAAAATTTTTGAAACGCCAGAATTTTTGAAAACACAAAGATTTTTGAAAACACGAAAATTTTTGAAAACACGAAAACACTAAATTTGTCGAATACTGAATTTTTTTGAAAACACAATAATACCAAAATATTCACGAGAATTTTTTTATTTTTTTTATTATTTTTTATTATTTTTATTTTTTTGAAACACGAGATTTTTTTTGAAAACACGAAAACACGAATTTTTGAAACACGGAAATTTTTGAAAACATGATTTTTTTAGAAAGAAACACGAATGTATTTTTTCGAAACACGGGAAATTTTATTATTATTATTTTGAAACACGTGAAATTTTGAAGACATGAAAATTTTTGAAACACGATTTTTTTCTTTAAAAAAATACCGTATTTAACACGAGTCGATGATATTCACCCCGATATGGCGATGAAACCATCGAATTAGTGTTAAATCAATTCAATTTAATCTTTAATCGGGATCCTAATAAAACACGAGAATTTTATTAAAATACGAGGAATTTTGAATATTTTCGATTTTTTAGAAGGGCGTCCCGTATTTAACATAAGCCATCGATATTCACCCAACATAGCAATGAATTCGATGATTTAAAATTAAATCGGTTTGTTGTCTTATGCATTAAAATAAAAAAATTTACTTCACATTTTTTTTTATGCAAATAAAACCATTCTAATATTTCTAAAAAAAATACTTAAAAATGCTAGTTAAATTTAAATGAAATAATATTTAAATAAATAAAACTAAATTAAAGAAGGATTTAAGGAAATTACCAAAAAGCCCAAAGTTATGGGCCCCTTTTTTTCTTTTTTTTTCTTCCCTTTTCCTTTTTTTTTGTTGACGTTGGGCCTGGAGTTGGGCCGAATGCTGGTGCTGGGCCGGAGGCCGGGCCTGCTACTGCTGCTGCTGGTGCTGCTGCTGGCGCTGGGCCGAATGCTGCTTGGGCCTGCTTCTTCTTTCTCTTCTCCTGCTGGGCTGCTGCTGCTATTGGGCCGCCTGGGAGTGGGCCTGCTGGTTACTGGACAGGCCTGGCTGTGGCCTGCTTCTATTTTATTTTTTCTGCTTTGTTTTGTTTTTTTTGCTGCTTTGTTTTTTCAAAAACCTCTTCTTTCCTTTTTCTTTTTCCTTTCTTCTTCACTGCCGCACCTTAGCCCCAAGCCGTCGCCTCCTTCAGGCCGCCATTCGTGCTCGTCCTCGGCTCGGTGGTGCGATGGTCGGTGCTCCTCTCTCTCCTTTTTCTTTTTTGCTATTTTTTTTGTTGTTTCTTGTTTGCTTTTTTTTTTTTGCTTATGCTTGCTTGGCTCTTGATTTGATTTCGGTGGTGGAGCAACGATGGTGGTGGCGCGACGGTGGCCAGAGTCTTTTGGCTTGCTGCTGTTTTTATTTTTTTGAACTTTCTCTGCTGTTTTTTTTTGCTTTTTTGGTTGTCGAAAATCCCCCCTCCCTTCTCTTCAATTTTTCTTTTTAAAAGCTCCAAATTTTGTCCTCTTTCTCATTGTTTGCAGGTAATGGGTGAAGAAGGTGCAGCCACCCATGTTTATGGCCTGAAAATCTGGGAAGTGAGTGCCCCAAATCACGTAACTTGTCTGAAGGACCAAATCACAAATACAGCAAAACTTCTGGGGCTAAATGTAATTTTTAGAAAATTTAGGATTAAAATGAAATTTAATGAAAGTTTAGGGGTCTAAGTGAAATTTAAAGAAAGTTTAAGGGTCAAAATGAAATTTAGGAAAAGTTTAGGGGTCAAAATACAATTTTTATTTTTTAAATTTTTTTTTTTTGAAATTTTGAAAATTAAACACAAACTCTAGTCGGACAAAAATTTAGTGCTTACATTCATGTTAACTAGAAAAGAATTTTATAGCTCACACTTACCTTATAAATAGGTGTCAATCATTATTTTCATAAGCTCTTTAGAGTTTCCTCATTTAAAGAAACTCATGAGAAGGTTTATAGTTTAAAGTTATTTATATATTATTGATATATAATAATATGGGTAAACTGCACAGATAGTCACTCAATTATAAAAAAATTATTTTAGACACCAAAACTAAAAAAATTTACAATTTAAGCACTCACGTTACATAGCTCAATCATTTTGATCAATCCTATTAAATTATAAATGGCAAGTGGTAGTTAAAAAATTAGTGTAATAAGAAATTTAACTCTCAATTTTTACATATTATATCAATTTAGTCATAATTTTAAAGAATTAACCCTCAAAATTTACATATGTTCACAATTTGATCTTAATTCTAAAAAATTTAAAGAAATATATAAAAATACATAAATTTTCAAAAAATGTAATAATAAATTTAAATTTAAATTTAATATTAATATTAAATAAAAATAATTATATTAATATTAAAAAAACCCTCCCCACCACATCCCTCCTCAACCAGAAGGCATGCACGTCTTTCTCAAAAATCGTCTTTCTAAAAAAAAGGAAGCCCATTAAAAAAAACAATCATAAGGCATCCACGTCTCCCTCAAAGACTGTCTCCGACTAGTGGAGCTGAACCCGGTTTGGATCCCAACGAAGCCCATTATTTCATGCCTCTTAGTCCCATCATCATCACCAGTAGCGAATGAGCGTTGTTTCCATTACCGGTTTTGTCCCAAATGATATGGATGAATCTCGAGTCGGAGTTTCAGTAACGGTGACCGGATCCACTAGAGGAAAGGAAAGAAGAGAGGCAAAGAGAAAAGAGACGATGGCAAGGGTGAGTAGGAGGGTGAAGATGAGGAAACGAAAGGGATAGTGGTGGAGGGGGAGAAGGACAACCTGGCGGAGGTTTTTTTTTTATTTTGTTTAATATTAATATAATTATTTTTATCTAATATTAATATTATTAATATAAAATTTAAATTTTTATTACATTTTTAAAAAAAATTTATGAATTTTATACATTTCTTTGAATTTTTAGAATTAGAATCAAATTGAAAATATTTATAATTTTTTAAAGTTATTTTTTTAAAATAATGAGTAAATCAATAATATGTAAAAGTTGAGAGTTCAATTTATTATTATACCAATTTTTAATTGACAGGTTAATTTGTCATTTGTGATCTTAACATGAGTGACCAAATAACCAAGATATATACCATGGGTGCTTAAATTAAAAACCTTTTATTTTAAGTGTCTGAAAAACAACATTTTGATAGTTGGGTGACTATCTATGTAGTTTACCCTAGTAATATACGTTATATGAAATAGAAAAATAATAATCTTTCCATTGGTTCTGAAATAACCCAAAACTTTCCTAATCATTCCAATGTAGTTACCATAGTGATTCCAATACAATACTAAGACTACCAAATTAATTTTGCAAATGTAAATAACTGATGTCATAAAGTACTATGATTTTGCAAATGAATGATAATTTTAATATGGTTTTCATGGTGATTCCAATACAATACTAAGATTTTACAAATGATTGGTGATTTTAATATAATACACTTACCCACCAAAAGGATACGACTTTGCAAATGAATGGTAGTGATTACAATACAGTGCACTTAACCAACTAAAGGTTATGACTTTTCTAAAACAACACATAGTGTTACAACCATTCCGAGGTTATAACCTTTTTAAAATGACACTTAATATTATGACCTTTTTGAAACAACACTTTAT
The DNA here is from genome assembly GCF_007990345.1 of Gossypium hirsutum. Classification (NCBI taxonomy): domain Eukaryota; kingdom Viridiplantae; phylum Streptophyta; class Magnoliopsida; order Malvales; family Malvaceae; genus Gossypium; species Gossypium hirsutum. The sequence goes on along the minus strand of NC_053447.1, from coordinate 66,979,903 downwards.
GACCTTTCTAAAACATCACTTAATATTATGATATTTCTGAAATGACACATCATCACTTTTTCATGGTGTTTATATGTGCCTCACATTCGAGTGTAAAAATATACAAACTTTTTTTTTCCTTTTTTGAGTGGTTTTTTGCATTATTCAAATTTAAAGGTAAAATTATTTATTCAAAATATGGTTGCAAAAATATATAATACAAACTTTTAACTTTTGACATGATATAATTCAAATGTGCAATTATTTCATTCAAAGGTGTAAGAAGAATTCCTCCGTTCAATAAAGACATTATATATCAGGAATAGTGTTTTTTTAATTCTGGTGTATTTTGGAAATATTATTTTTTATTATTCTGCACATATGGGAGAAATAACTATTTTAAAATATAAAATTTACTGAAATATAAAATTTGTAGCTTCATAATATCTTAAGAGACTATTTTAATTAAAATAGTCTAACATGTTTATGTTATAAGTCTATTAAGAATATATTAAATTTATAAATAGATAAAATAGTTTATGTTTCCATTATTTAGTGTAACATGTTTATGTTATAAGTCTATTAAGAATATATTAAATTTATAAAATTAAAATAGTTTAATTTAATTTTTTTAAATTAAAATAGAGTTATTAAATGAGAATAGTTTATTACATTAAAATAGAGTTATTAAATTAAACTATTTTAATTTTATAAATTTAATATATTCCCTTAACTAATATTAAATCAAAAGGAAATAAATAATGGAAACATAAACTATTTTATCTATAAACATAAACTATTAAATTTAATAAATTAAAATAGAGTTATTAAATAAAAAAGTGAGTTGAAGGGGAATAAAAAGAAAATAATAAATAAGGAGGGTTTAGAAGGTAATTAGTCATATTTCAATTTTAGTGCGCACAACAGCAATTAACTTTCAAAATTCAAAATGGTAAATTTACATTTCAGGTCCTTGAAACTACAGATGTTACATTTTAGTCCTTTGGCACCATTGGTGCCGCCAGTGTGATTGGCCTGATCAGGCTGTTGTTAGGTTTTTTTTCTGTTTTTTGTTTTTTTGTATATTTTGTTAAATAAAAAAATTTATAATATTTTGGTAAATAAAAAAAAGTTATAATACTTTTAGTTATTTTTTATTTTTTAATAATAATTTTATAAAAAAAACCCCTCGTTTCCCATTAAAAGTATTCTCCAACTTTCATTAAAAATAATTACGAAAACCTGCTTCTTTCTCTCTCTTCATGACTTCCAACTCATAGCATCACAGTAAGAATTATTACGTGAATACTGTGCCAATTTCTTCAACTTTCACTAGTTTTGCAGAATCCATTTCCGTTTATTTCGTTTCACTAATTTGAGTTTCACATGTGTATTATAAGATATAAAAATTAAAAAAACAATTATATAAAAATGTAATATTTGTTAAACTTTCAACCCACTTGCGGAGTTCAAAAAATTTTAATGTATCAAATAATTAACATAATACTATGTAAATATTAAAAAAATGTTAATGTTTCCATATTGAAATTTTTAATAAAAGAAAAAAATTTAAATATCAAACTGAAAATAATATGGGCAAACCTAAAACATGCTTAAGTTAGCCATTTACAAATATGGGTGCAGCCCTAGGCAAAATGTTGTACTTATATTTTGTGTTTGACTAGGCTTAAGCAAATATAAAGTATACTAATATCATGTGTAAGCTTAGCCTGGCTCATTAACACCTCTAATAATATAAACTTAGCAATAATCAATATCTAATTTAAAGCTTAATTTGAATTTACATATTATTTATATATCTATATATAGAAGCAAATAGTGACACATTAACTGGAGTAGGAAGGAATAAATAAATTTAAGTAGGATTTAAATAAATACTCGTATTTATATTATTAAGATGTACATATTTTATAACATTTGTAACATTTTGAAGTTGGTAAACTTATTAGTAGTGTAGTGATCTTGGTTGTAATTTACCCTTTACAAAATTGGAATCGAGAAGTAGTTGATGTTGGCTACTAAACACTGGCATGACATCTTGTGTTATAGTTCACAAGTATTTCATATTTACGTGACATTATTCTATCTTATATGTCACATTTTTAAAATCCAAAAAGTCTAAAATATTTTTAAAATTAAAAATATATATAAAAATTTAAAAATGTCCAAAAAATATAAAAAAGTAAAATCTTTAAATTTTAAAATAAAATTAAATAAAAATATTATTATAATTTACTTTAATTTTTTTTAGTTTCCAAGATATCATGGGAGCAAATCCAATAACTAATTCTCTATTACTTTAATTATTATAATTTTAGATTTTTTATTATAATTTATTTAATATTGTTTTATGCATGAAGAAATTATTAAGGGACCACGGCATCCAATTTAATTACATTTTGTGGAAAATTAAATGCAATTAATTAGAAATTTCCCTTCATACCAAATTTTGTGGACATTAAATGCATTCTGTGGAAATTTGGGGTTTTGGAAGAATCTTCCATGCGGAATTTGGGGTTTTGAAATTTCCAGCAGCCTATTATCAATTAAATGCATTTTGTTGGAAGAAACTTCCTTGCACTTCATGTATTTTTGTGTTTTAGCTAAGCTTAGTCTATATATTTGGAGTTGTGAGCAATGGCAATTGCAACCATGACTACTCCTCTTCCAATTTCCTTTTTCCCTTTTCTTCTTCTCATTCCCGCTATCTGTTCTACCATTTGTCATGCCAATTCCAACCTACTTTGCATTCAAAGTGAGAGAGAAGCCCTTTTGAAATTCAAGAATGATCTTATTGATCCTTCAAACAGGCTATCTTCATGGGTTGAAGGTAGGGATTGCTGTGAATGGATTGGTGTCTTCTGCCAAAACTCAACAGGCCATGTCCACCAACTGCACTTGGCTTCTCTTCTTTCAGCCCCAGATTTTAACGCAACACCAGCTGAATGGGAAGCTTACTACAATTCCCTGCTAGGAGGCAAAATAAATCCTTCACTACTGGAGCTGAAGCATCTCAGTTCCCTGGACTTGAGCAATAACAATTTTAGCAGCATACAGATCCCGAAGTTTTTCGGTTTGCTGGAGAGTTTAACATATCTTAACCTCTCTCGAGCACGATTCCAGGGAGCAATTCCTCATAGCCTGGGGAATCTTTCAAAGTTACAGTATCTTGATCTTGGAGGTAATTATTTTGATTATTTGGAACAGGTAACATTCAAACTTCCTTCTTTGTTAGAGTTGCACTTGTCAGGTTGTGGATTACATCCATCTTCGATCAGTGTTAATTCTTCAAAATCACTGGTTATTCTTGATCTTTCTTGGAACCGCTTTTCTCCAGTACCTAAGTGGATATTTAGTCTTCATGGTCTTGTGTCCATTGATCTTAGATACAATGATTTGGAAGGCCCAATTCCAGATTACTTTGGGAACTTCTCGTTTCTTGAAGTTCTTGATCTTAGTGGGAACTCACTCGATTCATCCATACCCAATTCGTTGTATAGTTTAAACCGTCTTCAGTTCCTTAGTCTTATGGGTAACCAGTTACAAGGAACAATCTCGAGCGCCATTGGAAACTTGAGCTCTATTACTCACCTTGATCTTTCTTATAATTATATGTTGGAAGGAAGATTACCAACCTCTCTGGAATATCTGTGCAAATTGAAGGAGATGGATTTGTCATATAATAAAATTGAAGGTGGAATATCAGAAATCCTACAGAGTTTGTCTAGATATTGTTTGGGTTCCTTAGAGTCATTGGATATGTCCAATAACCAACTTTCTGGCCATTTAACTGATCAACTTGGACAATTTAAAAATCTATCTTACTTGTCCCTTGCTCAAAACAAAATTTCTGGTCCCATTCCATCATCGATAGGGGAGTTATCATCTTTGAAGTTCTTTGATGTTTCAGAAAATCAATTAAATGGTACTTTTCCTCTATCTTTTGGACAACTGGAAAGTTTGGAAACTCTGAATTTTAGGAATAATCTATTGGAAGGAGTTGTATTAGAAACCCATTTTTCTAATCTCACAAGATTGACAACTCTAACAGCATCACACAATAGGCTTAGATTTGAACCAAACTCAAGTTGGATTCCCCCATTTCAGTGTGAAACTATTGAATTGGGTCACTGGCATCTTGGCCCAAAGTTTCCCCAATGGTTAAAATTCCAAAAGAAGTTGTTTGTGTTAGATATCTCTAATGCAGGAATTTCAGGTGTCATGCCCACTTGGTTTTTGAACCTTCCAACTCAATTTGAATATTTAAATCTTTCCTTTAATCAACTTACTGGAGGGATTTCATATTTGAATGTGAAAGACATTGTTGACTTAAGATCAAACCAATTCAGAGGACCATTGCCAAGAGTATTCAGAAATTTACAACATTTAATTTTATCAAATAATTCATTTTCAGGATCTCTTTTTGAATTAGTTTGCAATTCATCAAGTGGGGAATTAATGGAAGTTCTTTACATTGATAAAAATCTTATCTCAGGAGAAATTCCAGATTGTTGGAATCATTGGCAGGATTTGGGGCTTTTAGATTTGGGAAGCAACAATTTGACCGGAAAAATACCACCTTCTTTAGGGCATATAAATCTTACAGTGCTAAACCTTCGAAACAATAGCATGTTTGGAGAATTGCCATCCACATTGCAAAATTCCAGTTTGATTATGCTTGATCTTAGTGAAAATCATTTCAATGGAAGTGTACCAGCATGGATTGGAGACAATTCCTCATTACTTAGGATTATAAGCCTTCGATCAAATAATTTTGATGGTCATATTCCACATAAAATTTGTGATCTTCTAAATCTTCTGATTTTGGACCTTGCACATAACAACATTTCAGGCACTATTCCAAAATGTTTTCGTAAATTGTATTCAATGGCCAACAGAAACAACCGGGAAAACTATATGTATGTATCAGAAGGTCTTTATTTGAGTGCATTATTAGTGTTGAAAGGACGACAGGATGAATACGGTGCCACACTAGGGCTTGTTACTAGCATAGACCTTTCAACTAACAGTCTTACGGGAGAGATCCCAAAAGAAATTGCACGTCTCGTTGAGCTACGATCATTAAATTTGTCAGGAAATCTCCTAACAGGAAATATTCCGGATAACATTGGCAACATGAAGTTGATGGAATCTCTTGATTTGTCGATGAATCAATTGAATGGTGAAATCCCTCTAAGTTTGTCCAATTTGAATTTCTTGAATCACTTCAATGTGTCCTACAACAACTTGACAGGACAAATCCCAACAAGCACTCAGCTTCAAAGCTTTGAAAACTTTTCTTATATCGGCAATCATCTTTGTGGACCTCCTCTCACTAAAAACTGCAGCACAAAAGATTTTTCAACTGATTCTGAAAATCATGGAAGCAGCGGTGAAGAAAATAAAGTGAATTGGCTTTATGTCAGCATAGTTCTTGGTTTTGTAATGGGATTTTGGGGTGTAGTGGCTCCCTTGTTTTTCATCAGGCCTTGGAGGCATGCATACTATCGAAAGTTAGATCATATCTATGCTAAACTGTATGTGTTTTGGGCTACTATGGATATCTAGTTTGATGGGGAAAACCATGTATAATTGATGCATCTGAGCTAGGTGTGTTGCTACATGATCGTTTGGTGTTGAAAGATTAGTTTTAGCATCTGTCCTTTTTTTGGACCTGTTTGTGTGCCAATAAGGTAGCCTGCTCACTTGTGTGAGTGGCTTTGTTATATGGAAACCACATAGAATGGAATGCTTTTTCCCTTGCATCTATTTTTTCGAAAAATGTTGCAATTATGCCTTACATTGATACAAATAAGGATTGTGAACAGTAAGTTCGGGTGTATGGGGTGAGCCTGTTGGCTCGGGTTTAGTAGTACATCTCCTTTTTGTATTCACTTTTATTTTGTGACTTTCTCAGTAATGAATTTCTTTTTCTCTCAAAAAAATTTAGTAATTTTAGACATGCATAAAAGTATAAGGGTAAACTACACCCAAGATCACTCTAAAATTTATTTTCTCAATTTGGTCACTCTAATTATGATAATTTTCTGAACTAGTCACTACTGTTAAAAATTTCATTAATCCGCTAATGGATTGTTGATGTGGCACATTAACCAATTGAGTGATGATATTTGACACTTTCTTTTGACTTTTGACAAAAACATAAGGACCTCTTTATAATTAATCCAAAACACTTTTTTTTTCTCTTTCTCTTCTTAGTGTAACTCAAAATGGAGAAACCAAAACAGAACAGGGCATCTCAAAGCTACATGTCCTTCACCATTTTCTCAGCAATGAATCTATGGCAACTATCAATGATAGCGCACCATACACCCACAAACTCTATTTAATGAACACAAAAACATATTAAATATAAAGTAGCGTGATTAGCATAACGTTAATAAAATCATTTTAGAGTTACCTTGGGTGAGTGATTTGTCTTATAATAAGTGCTGCCTATTTCAATTCCTTATCTATTACCTACCTTTGTTTGGATGTTACTCCATATCACTTTGATTTTGGAGTACCCCAATATGCAATGAATCACTTTGATTTTGTTTTATCTTGACTTGCAAGCAATCTCTTAGAATTTGGGTCACACAACTCTAACAATCTCCACCTTTACATGAATTTTTAAAGCGTCATCTTTGCCAAAGCCTGCACGGGCCTATCTTGAATTATGTTGGGAATTAACTGAGTCGAATATGTGCTTAGAAGCTGGAAGACTATTAACCTTCGACTTGTGCACTACCAAATCAAAACTAATCTGGTGTGTCGTTGAAAGAAACAAAAATAATCTATCCCTAAGAAATAACAAAAAAAATAGTATAAGGGAAGTAGATTCAAGTCCATAGGACTAGATCGCTACAGCTTATTATTTCTCAAAATCTTGGGTGCAGTCATGCCCAAGAAAAACTTCTGACTTGGAAAAACAAATAAAAAATAGAATTAAGAATGAGTTGAGATTAAATAAATTGAAATCGCAATTGTTAGAAGAAATAAAGTTGAGAAAAAAGGGGGTTTTTGATTGAGGGATTCCAGCCTCCAATTATCTCAATCCTCCTTTAGTTAAATCATAGGCTGTTAGGTGATCCTTCTCATGACTGAATAAGCTAGTTATAGTAGAAGAGGATGCCTATGACCACCAACTCCACTTAGGTTATAGCCTTATGATCTAGAGGAATCTGACTCCAGCCAACTGTAATTTTTGTGGGACCGTCTTACACTAGATCATTGTTTCTCAATGGCGAATGCCACGCCATTTCGTCTCTTGAGCTTGACAACCTCGACGTAGTAAGTTAGCGAACCGATTGTGTAACATTCCCAAAACATACAAAATGGCTGTTCCTTGCATAAGATGAAAAAGATTACTTTCAGAAGGATATGGATGAAAGATTCAGTCCCGTAATGTGAAAAATGATGAATACTCATTGAGAAGGGCTAAGTGCGGGTTCTAAGCCTCATGAACTCATTTTAAAGAGTCTTGATAACCTTTAGATAACTTTATTTGCTCATGCTTTTCGAAAAAAAAACACAATTTTAATGGAATGGAATTTTATTGAAGAAGAAAAGAAACAAGAAGGCTAAGAGCCTTAGGGGGAAGGAGTTTTTTTACAGAAGTGATGAGTGAATATTCATGTCACTCCATCCCCTATTTATAGTACATAAAAAGCCTAGTTTATTCCTATTTAATCTCTAGATGATAATGTTTAAAAGATATAATTTGAAATTAAATCTAAACAATATCATAATAATCCTAACAATAATCCTAAAAATAAAATTCAAATTCAAATAAAGTTTTACGTTCATAAATCTCTTCTTTGAAATTTTACCCCAAGTCTTCTACACTTTGTATTTTCATTACCATTTCTTCCCTATTTCGCATGCTGACCTATTTTGTCTTTAAATTCACGCTTTTTGCCCCCAAATTTCCTTTTGTCATCAATTTAGCCCCTACAAGATAAAAAAACCATAAACAGCCTAAATTAGTAGGATCGTACTCAAAATATATATGTAATTAACACATAAAAGTATGTCATTTTAGAGTATTATCATATCTCGGGTCTGATTTTCACAAATACAGTGCCCTAACTTTTCAAAACTGCGTCCAAAAGACAATCTCTCTTCAATGAAATCATCATATCTTTTCACTCCTATAACCAAGATGCCTTCGCTCCAAATGAGTTGACTTCGACTCCATAACAGACGAGGGACTTCCAATTTGATAAGTCACTGTAGAACCTTACAAAATATAAAGGTTGTCGGTTCTTTTACCTTTTAACAAAACGAGAGCCTTACGAGACACTTTAATGTTGCTCGACTAGATGTTGATTCTGCAACCTTTCGGATCTAAAATACTTAAAGAGATAAGATTCTTACGTAAATCAGGTACATACCTAACATCTGAAGGTGTCTTAATCGTCCCATATTAATATATATAAAAAAGTTTTATGGTTCTCTTTATAAAAAAAGTTTTAAGAGTTAAATAAAGCAAAGTAAAGGATAAATTGATATATTTTCAATAATTTTTTAAAGGCCAGAAAAATCATTACGCAAGTTTAAAGCAGTATTCATTTTCAAAATTTTGCCTAATAATGGCCAAAGATATAGAAAATTAATCTTGCTCAAACTCTATGTCTTTCATTTTCTCTTCTTTCTTTTTTTCTCCTTTCGCTTTTAAGACCTAAAAAGTCTTAAAAGAAGGTGGGAGTGGGACTTCCTTCATAGACTTTTAGGGTATTGTAAAAAACTTCCTTCATTGCATCCATTTTGTGGAAAATTCAAGCTAGAATTAAGGGACCACGGCATCCGTTTTGTTTGACTGAACTTTATAACATTTCTTTAATTTAATAATCGAAATTCATATTACATTTTGTGGAAAACCAAGTGCAATTAATTAGAAATTTCCTTGATACCAAATCTGCAATGCATTTTGTTGGAAGAAATTTCCTTACGCTTGATGTATATTTTTGTTTTAGCTAAGCTTACCCGATATATTTGTAGTTGTGAGCAATGGCAATTGCAACCATGACTACTCCTCTTCCAATTTCCTTTTTCCCTTTTTTTCTTCTCATTCCTGCTATCTGTTTTACCATTTTTCATGCCAATTCCAACCTACTTTGCATTCAAAGTGAGAGAGAAGCCCTTTTGAAATTCAAGAATTATCTTTGTAATAGCCCAATTTTACCCTGGCCAGTGCCAAAACAGAAAATAAAACCAAAATAATAATAAAAGCCCAAAATCCAAAGCCCAAACCAGAATTGCCTAAAACCTAAAAAAACCCTAGTCCACAATACTAAACAGAAAACAAAGAAAAAAAACCCTAGGTGCGCCGCACCTATGCTTGCCTTGCTGCTGCCGTCGCTCCCCACGCGTCTAACGCCTTCTACCACCACCATCAGCCTCTGACACCTGCAAAACGAACAACATGCAACAGTAAAAAAAGAAACAATAGCAAAACGACAAAAAAAATAGAAATTAGGAGTCTTGTAACTTTGCTATAAAAGCGAAAATATCCTATTTGTAATTTTTTTACGCACGATAGTAAATCGAAAAAGCAGAGCAGAAATTTCAAAAGAGGTTGACTTAGATCTATTACTGTTTCTCTCCATTTTCTTCTCTTTTTTTTTTGCTTTTTATTTATTTATTTTTATTTCTTTTACAAATCTATTTTTTTAAAAAAACATAGAAATAAAAAGGGAGTTTAAAGGAGGCGTACCTGAGGGCTGCGCTCCGCCATCGTGAGTGTCTGAGGTAGCCACCTCTGATGAAAGATGGCCGAAAGACGAGGGATCCTTTGCTTGTTGGGGCACCCTCGTTCGATTATTGGGATTTTTGACTTCAAAATGGGATTAGGGAGCCCGAAACAGTCAAAATAACCCCCTTTTTTGGGACTCTAGCCACCGTACACGGGGGAACCGCCGCCGTCGGCTGGTGGCCATGATGGACGGACGGCGGCCCTATTGGCTGAAGCCATGGTCGGAGGGGAAGCAGGTGAGAGAGCAAAGAGAGAGCTCTCATTTTTTTTAAGAAAGGGTGCAGAATGATTTTTTTAAAAAAACTCAGCTTAAATAGGCCCTATAAAATGACATCGTTTTAGGGCTGATTACAATAGCCCCAAAATGGCGTCGTTTTGGCCTCTGACCCAAAAATCAATCCGTTGGCCCTCAGGATCCGCGTGTTTCTGCGCTGAAAGGGATATTTGCACATGTGGCCCTTCTGCTTTTGCGAGGCTTTGCAATTTAGTCCTAAAATTCTTTTTTTTCTCTTACATTTTGCGATATAATTTCATTTTTGTTTCATTTTAGTCTAGACGGAAAAGGTGCGTTTCAAAGGACTGGGAATAATTTCCTATCTCTGGTCCTCGCCCTTTGATGCGGTCGTTGAAAGCACCAAAAATATCCTATCCCTAATAAATAATGAAAAAGAATAGTAAAAGGGAAGTAGGGTCGAATCCTCAAGGATTGGATTTGCACAATATCTTGTTCCGTGAAATCTCGGCAGAATCTTGCCCAAGAAAACTTGTGTTCCTAAAAAAATAAAAAATAAAAAAATAACAGAATTAAAGGTTTGGATCTGGAAACAAAAAATAAAATAAAAACAGAATTAAGAATATTGAATCGAAAGTTTGAGAAATTAAAAATAGAGTTGAGAGAAATGAAATTCTTATGGGAGATTCCAGCCTCCAGTTGTCTCGTTCCGCCTTGGGTTCAATCCTCAGCTTTTAGATGAACCTTACCAAACCGAATAAGCTAATTATAGTAGAAGAGGACGCAATGATCACCAGCCCCAAGGATTTAGACTTACGATTTGGTGGAACCTGACTCTAGCCAATAGTCGCTTCTGTGGGATCGTCTTATGCTAGATCAACGCTTCTCTATGGCGAATCCCATGCCATTTTGTCTTTTGGGCTCGCCAACCTCTGATGCAGTAAGGTAACGAACCGACTGTGCAACCTTCCCAAAACATACAAAGCAGCCGCCTCTACATACGTTGAAAAGCTTACTTCTTAAGGTACATGGACAAAAGCGTTAGCCCCGTAGTGCGGAGAAACGATGAATACTAGTTGAGAAGGCTAAGTACGGATTCTAAGCCTCATGGACCTTTTTGGGGATTTTCGACAACCTTTGGCTAGATGGATTTAGTGGCTCATGGTTGTGGTAGAAAAGAAAATAAATAAAATAAAATTGGATATTTTATTGATATGAAATATGAGAAGAACAAAAGCCTAAACTTTTGGGAAGAGAGTGTTTACAGAAAAAAATTCCTCCATTTTGAGTCACTTCACCCCCTATTTATAGTGCGGAGATAGTCTAATCCTACTTAAATTCCTAAAAGATAAATACATTTAATTAAAGATAAATAAAGATAAATAAAATAAAATCCTAAAATTAAATAATCCTTAATAATTATCTTAATATTAATTATCCTAATATAATTAAAATAGAGTCTGATAGAATAAAATCTTTTCTTTTTGCATTTCAACCCTTGTGTTCTCCATACTTGCACTTTTGGCACCAACTTTTCCTTATGTCGCACATTGGCCCATTTTATTTCTAAATTCACGCTTTTGGCCCTTAATTTTGCTTTTGCCTCAAATTTAGTCCCTATGAGATAAAAGATCATAAATAGCTTAAATTAGCATATTCATACTCAGAAAAATACATAATTAATATATAAAAATACGTTATTCTAGAGTGTTATCACCCTTTTCCAGCGCATTTCAGTTGACCCCTTTTTCCTTTTTTATTTGTAACTTATGCCTTTAAATTCCATTCAAATTTTGATCCAGTACCTTTTATATTTATTCATCCGTTTTATTAAAATTTAGACTCCAAAGTTTATTTTAACCTCAATTTGATCCTTTATCCGTTTAATTTCAAGCTTTATTTATTTATTTATTCTTTTTCGTTCTGTTTTATTCATTTATTTATGCATTCATGCATTTATCCATTTCTTTACTTTTCTTGTGTTTAGAATTTATATTGTTATTTATTCCTTTATTTATACATTTCATTATTATTATCACTATTATTATTATTTTATTATTATCATTTTTATTAGTGTTTAATTCATTTTTATATTTTTAGTATTAGAATAGTAATTAATATGGTCATTGTTATTATTATTTGGTGATTATTATTATAATTAAGTCATTATTATTGTGTTCTATGATTTATTACTTACCTTTTAAATATTCTACTAATATAGGTATTTTACGTTATTTCATTATTATTGTACTATACATTGTATGAAAAAATTGTTCGCCTTCACATGATATTTGCATAAATTAAACGTACATCTCGTTAAATATTACATTAATTCTTACTCAAATTCAAAAAAAAAGAAAATTTTGAAAAATAATACAATGTTTCGTTTTTGGAAATTCGAGAGATCGTACCCTAACTTACTGGTTCTCGATTTTCTCGTTGAACCTAAGCAACTGAATATCCTTTTGAGATTAATATACAAAAGTTTTAAATAAAAATAAAGGCAAGCTTATTCTCGAAGGTTCAATGTCTCGTGTCCCAACGTACGGGGTGTGGCATTTTACGGTCTCGAGATGAGAGGGTCTTTAACGTTTATTTCGATTTATTCAAGCAAATTTTAAGTAAAATGAACATTAATACAAAATGGGATCATATTTTAAATTTCCGTTCAAATTTTCAATCTTTGACATTAAGACATTAATTAATCAACTAGGTATCGATTTTGGGCGTATCGAGGGTGCTAATCTTTCCTCGTGCGTAACCGACACTGAACCCATTTTTTGGATTTTGTAGACCAAAAATTGTCTATTTAATAAATTTAAACTTTTATTAAAATGATTAAATTATAAGGTGACCCGATCACACCTCATAAAAATAATTGGCTGCGACTCCCATTTTCGTTTTCGTTTTTAAATAAAAAGTCGACCCTTTTATCAAAAAAAATGGTTTCGACAATGTTTTTGATCTTCAAACAGCCTATCTTCATAGGTTGAAGGTGGGGATTGCTGTGAATGGATTGGTGTCGTCTGCCATAACTCAACGGGCCAAGTCCACCAACTGCACCTGGCTGCTCCTCCTCCTTTAGCCCCTGATTTTTACGCACCACCAACTGAATGGGAAGCTTACGAGCAGTCAAGACTATGAGGCAAAATAAATCCTTCACTGCTGGAGTTGAAGCATCTCAGTTCCCTGGACTTGAGCTATAACGATTTTAGCAGCGTACATATCCCAAAATTTTTCAGTTTTTTAGAGAGTTTAACATATCTTAACCTCTCTCAAGCACAATTTCAGGGAGCAATTCCTCATAACCTGGGGAATCTTTCAAAGTTGCAGTATCTTGATCTTCGAGGTAATCATCTCAAATCAGAAAGTCTTCAATGGGTTCCTGGACTTTCTTCCTTATAGTCCATTGATTTGAGCTATGTGAATCTTTCTAAAGCAACTGATTGGCTACAGGTAGCATTTAAACATCCTTCTTTGTTAGAGTTGAACTTGTCAGCTTGCATTTTGGAAGATGATCCATCTTCAATCAGTTTTAATTCTTCAAAATTACTGGTTGTTCTTAATCTTTCTTGGAACCACTTTTCTTCAGTACCTAAGTCGATATTTAGTCTTCACAGCCTTGTGTCCATTGTTCTTAGTGGCAATTATTTGGAAGGCCCAATTCCAGATTACTTTGGGAACATCTCGTTTCTTGAAGTTCTTGATCTTCACCAGAACTCACTCAATTCATCCATACCCAATTCTTTGTGTAGTTTAAGCCATCTTCGATTTCTTCATCTTTCTAGTAATAAAATTGAGCAAGACATATCAGAAATCCAAGAGTTTGTCTAGATGTTGTTTGGGTTCCTTAGAGTCATTAAATATGGCAGATAACCAACCTTCGGGCCATTTAACTTATCAACTTGGGCAATTTAAAAATCTATCTTATTTGTCCCTTACTCAGAACAAAATTTCTGGTCCCATTCCATTGTCTATAGGGGAACTATCATATTTGAAGTTCTTTGATGTTTCAGAAAAAAAATTGAGTGGTACTTTTCCTCTATCATTTTGACAACTGGAAAGTTCGGAAACTCTGAGTTTTGGGTATAACCTACTGTAAGGAGTTGTATTAGAAACCCATTTTTTTAATCTCACGAGATTGACAACTCTAAAGGCATCACACAATAGGATTAGATTTGAAACAAACTCAAGCTGGATTCTCTCATTTCAATGTAAAATTATTGAATTGGGTCACTGGCATCTTGGCCCAAAGTTTCCCCATTGGTTAAAATTCCGAAAAAACTTATCTGTGTTAGATATCTCTGATGCAGGAATTTGAGATGTCATACCCCCTTTATTTTTGAAGCTTCCCACTCAATTTGAATATTTAAATCTTTCCTTTAATCAACTGACTGGAGGGATTTCATATTTGAATGTGAGAGATTTTGTTGACTTGAGTCAAGCCAATTCAGAAATCCATTGCCAAGAGTATTAGGAACTTTACAATATTTAATTTTATCAAATAATTTATTTTCAGGATCTCTTTTTGAATTAGTTTGTAATGCATCAAGTAGGGAATGGATGGAAGTTCTTTACATTGATAAAAATCTTATCTCAGGAGAAATTCCTGATTGCTGGAATCATTGGCAGAATTTGGAGTTTTTAAATTTGGGAAGCAATAATTTGATCGGAAAAATTCTATCTTCTTTAGGGCATACAAAACTTTTCGTGCTAATCCTTCAAAACAATAGTATGCTTGGAGAATTTCCATCCACATTGCAAAATTTCAGTTTGACTATGCTTGATCTTAGTGAAAATCATTTCAATGGAAGTGTAACAGCATGGATTGGAGACAAGTTCTCATTTCTTAAGATTCTAAACCTTCGATCAAATAATTTTGATGGCCATATTCCTCATAAAATTTGTGAACTTCTAAATATTCTGATTTTGGACCTTGCCCTTAATAACATTTCAGGTACTATTCCAAAATGTTTTGGTAAATCGAGTTCAATGGCCAACAGAAGCTATCTAGGAAACTGTATGTATAAAGGGGGAGGTGTTCATTTGACTGCACGATTAGTGCTGAAAGGGTGAGAGGATGAATACAGTTCCATACTAGGGTTTGTTACCAGCATGGACCTTTCAACTAATAGTCTCACGGGAGAGATCCCAAAAGAAATTGGTAAACTCGTTGAGCTACAATCATTAAACCTGTCAGGGAATATCCTAACAGGAAATATTCTATACAACATTGGCAACATGGAGTTAATAAAATCTCTTGATTTGTCAATGAATTGATTGAATGGTGAGATCCCTAGAAGTTTTTCCAATTTGAATTTCTTGAATCACTTCAACGTGTCCTACAACAATTTGACAAGACAAATCCCAACAAGCACTCAGCTTCTAAGCTTTGAAAACTTGTCTTACATGGGCAATCATCTTTGTGGACCTCCTCTCACTAAAAACTGCACCTCAAAAATTATTCCAACTGATATTGCAAATAATGGAAGTAGCAATGAAGGAAGTAAAGTGAATTGGCTTTATGTCAGCATAGTCCTAGGCTTTGTAATGGGTTTTTCGGGTGTAGTGGCTCCATTGTTTTTCATTAGGCCTTGGAGGATTGCATACTATCGAAAGCTGGACCATATTTGTGGTAGACTATATGTGTTTTGGGCTACTATGGGTATCTAGTTTGATGGGAAAATAGCATGTATAATTGATGCATCTGAGCTAGGTGTGCCGATGTGCTGCTACATGATTGTTGTGCTAAAAGATTAATTTTAGCGTCTGTGATTTTTTTAGACTTGTCGATGTGCAAACAAAGCAACCCACTCGCTTGTGTGAGCGACTTTGTTATATGGAAACCACGTGGAATGGAATGCTTTTCCCCTTGTATCTTTTTTGAAGAATGTTGCAATTATGCCTTATGTTGATACGAAGGAGGATTGCGGATGGTAGGTTTGGGTGTATAGGATGAGCCTATTGGCTCAGGTTTAGTCGTCTTTCTCTTTGTGTTCTCTTTTGTTTTGTGACTTTCTCAGCAATGAATTCCTTTTGTCTCTCAACAAAAGATAATAGTAATTTTAAACATACGTAAAAGTATAAGGGTAAACTAAAACCAAGGTTGCTCTAAATTTTTTTTCTTAATTTAGTCACTTTAATTAAGATGATTGTTCATGCTAGTCACTGCCATTAAAAATTTCTTTAATCCAGTAACAAATTGCTGTTGTTGCACATTAGCTAATTGAATGATGACACGTGGTACAATTGACTTTTGACAAAAGCTTAAGAACCTATTTATAATTAATCCAAAACACTTTTTTTCTCTTTCTCTTCTCTCAATAACTCAAAATGGAGAAATCAGAACAGTCTAATAGTTACATGTCCTTCTCCATTTTCTCAACAATAGATCTACGGTAACTATCAACGATAACCCATCATACACCCACAAACTCTATTTTAGAGTTTACCTAAAGTATATTAAATATAAAGTTGCGTGATTAGCATAAAGTTTATCCAAATCATGTTAGAGTTACCTTGGGTGAGTGTTTGTCTTATAATAAATACTGCCTATTTCACTTTGATTGGATGTTACCCCATTTCACTTTGATTTTGGAGTACCCCAATATACAACGAATCACTTAGTTAATTTGAATTTATTCTTAAACCATAGAGTTCTTGTTTTGGATTAATTCTTGGAGTTATTTATGAAATATGGATTTTGCATCAGTCACCTTATGCACCATGTTCTGAAAGAGGTTCATCTCCCTTATACTGTGGTGACAGCCATGGGCACTTGTTAACCTAATTTTACAAATTTTATAAATAATAAATTTGAATTATAATATAATATTCTTTTTTAAGAGAAATTCGTTAATTCATTTAATGAATAAGACCATACAATTCGGAGAAAAAAATAACAAACACCTATTGTACGCATTAAAGAACAAGCTCCATCAATACAACAAAAGCTTTAGCTTTAGCATCTATTAAACATTACGGCACGTTGACAATCGACTCTGTCACAACTCAAGCACAACATATCAGAGTGATTGCAAACACTTAATACAATAAGAAAATCAACCCCGGATGATCTAAAGTGGCGGGCATATATCGGTAAAAGAACTGAGCATTCACCAAACTAGAGGGAATGGCGACAAAACCAACCCTAAAATTACTTGCAAAAGCAAGAATAAAAAGTGTACTATAAGAGTAGACAAAAACTTCTTATTCAATAAAAGTTGAAGTAGTATTTCAATAAAATATCAAAATTTTGTTTTCTTATTCAAATTCTGTGTTTTCCATTACCTTTTCTTTCTTTTTTATCTCCTTTAGCTTTTAAGACCTAAAAAGTCTTAAAGAATGTGGGAGTGGGGCTTTCTTCATAGACTTTTGTTTGGCTCAACTTTTTAACATTTTGTGGATAATTAAATTTCCAATTTAATGCATTCTGTTGGAAGAAACTTCCTTGCGCTTCATGTACTTTTGTGTTTTAGCTAAAGCTTACTCTATATATTTGGAGTTCTGAGCCATGGCAATTGCAACCATGACTACTCCTCTTCCTATTTCCTTATTCCCTTTTCTTCTTCTCATTCCCGCTATTTGTTTTACCATTTGTCATGCCAATTCCAACCTACTTTTCATTCAGAGTGAGAGAGAAGCTCTTTTGAAATTCAAGCATCATCTTATTCATCCTTCAAACAGGCTATCGTCATGGGTTGAAGGTGGGGATTGCTGTGAATAGACTGGTGTTATTTGCCATAACTAAACAGGCCACGTCCACCAACTGAACTTGGCTCCTACTCTTTCAGAGCCTCATGATTTTGCACCATATTTTGAATGGGAAGCTTACGAGCTGTCAAAACTAGGAGGGAAAATAAATCCTTCACTGCTGGAGTTGAAGCAACTCAGTTCCCTGGACTTGAGCAATAACAATTTTAGCAGCATACATATCCCGAAATTTTTCGGTTTGCTGGAGAGTTTAACATATCTTAACCTCTTTGGAGGAGTTGTCATCTTTGGAGGAGTTTGTTGCTTCAGAAAATCAATTAAACGGCCAAATTCCCTTGTCTATAGGGCAGTTGTCATCTTTGGAGGAGTTTGATGTTTCAGAAAATCAGTTAAATGGTCAAATCCCATTGTCTATGGGGGAGTTATCGTCTTTGAAGTTGTTTTTTGTTTCAAACAATCAATTAAACGGCCAAATTCCCTTGTCTATAGGGCAGTTGTCATCTTTGGAGAAGTTTGTTGCTTCAGAAAATCAATTAAACGGCCAAATTCCCTTGTCTATAGGGCAGTTGTCATCTTTGGAGGAGTTTGATGTTTCAGAAAATCAATTAAATGGTCAAATCCCATTGTCTATAGGGGAGTTATCATCTTTGAAGTTGTTTGATGTTTCAAAAAATCAGTTAAACGGCCAAATTCCCTTGTCTATAGGGCAGCTATCATCTTTGGAGGTATTTGATGTTTCAGAAAATCAATTAACTGGTACTTTTCCTCTATCTTTTGGACGACTAGAAAGTTTGGAAACTCTGGATTGTGGGTATAATCTATTAGAAGGAGTTGTATCAGAAACCCATTTTTCTAATCTCACGAGATTGACAACTCTAGCAGCATCTTGGCCCAAAGTTTCCCTAGTGGCTAAAATTCCAAAAGAAATTGTCTTATTTGGAAATCTCCAATGCAGGAATTTCAGATGTCGTGCCCACTTGGTTTTTGAACCTTCCCACTCAATTTGAATATTTAAACCTTTCCTCGAATCAACTTAGAGGAGAGATTTCATATTTGAATGTGAGAAGCTTTGTTGATTTGAGTTCAAACTGATTCATAGGCCCATTGCAAAGAGTATTCCCAACTTTAGTATTTCTAATTTTATCAAATAATTCATTTTCGGGATCTCTTTTTGAATTACTTTGTAATTCATCAAGTAGGAAACGGATGGAAGTTCTTTACATTGATAAAAATCTTATCTCAGGAGATATTCCAGATTGTTGGAATCATTGGCAGGGTTTGAACCTTTTAAATTTGGGAAGCAACAATTTAACCGTCAAAATCCCACCTTCTTTATGGCATCTAAATCTTACAATACTAAACCTTCGAAACAATACAATGTTTGGAGAATTTCCATCCACAATGCAAAATTTTCTAGATTTGATTATGATTGATCTTAGTGAAAATCATTTCAGTAGAAGTGTACCAGCATGGATTGGTGATAAGCTCTCAAACCTTGTGATTCTAAGCCTTCGATCAAATAACTTTGATGGACATATTCCTCATAAAATTTGTGATCTTCAATTTCTTCAAAATTTGGACCTTGCCCACAACAACATTTCTGGGGTTATTCCAAAATGTTTTAATAATTTAAGTGCAATGGCCACAACAATCAAAATCAATAATTTTGTTCTTGCGAAGTATGTAGATGCTGGCTTAGTTTTTTTGAATGCATTATTGGTGTTGAAAGGACGAGAGGATGAATATTGGAGCTCACTAGGACTTGTTACGAGCATGGACATTTCAGCTAACAGTCTCACAGGAGAGATCCCCAAAGAAATTGGTAGTCTCGTTGGACTATTGTCTTTAAATTTTTCAGGGAATCTCCTAACAGGAAATATACCTGACAACATTGGTAACATGGAGTTAATGGAATCTCTTGATGATTTGTCCATGAATCAACTAAATGGTGAAATCCCTCAAAGTTTCTCCAATTTGAATTTCTTAAATCACTTCAATGTCTCCTACAACAACTTGACAGGACAAATCCCAACAAGCACTCAGCTTCAAAGCTTTGAAAACTTGTCTTACGTGGGCAATCATCTTTGCAGACCTCCTCTCACTAAGAACTGCACCTCAAAAGGTATTCCAATTGACGTTGCAAATAATGGAAGTAGCAGGGAAGGAAGTAAAGTGAATTGGCTTTATGTCAGCATTGTTCTCGGCTTTGTAATGGGATTTTGGGGTGTAGTGGCTCCCTTGTTTTTCATCAGGTCTTGGAGGCTTGCATACTATCGAAAGTTGGACCATGTTGGTCGAAAGCTGTATGTGTCTTGGGCTACTATGGATATGTAGTCTGATGGGAAAAAAGCATGTCTAAACATGTTGATCTGAAGTTGGTATAATTTACTGGAGATTGGATCAAAGTGTGTTTTGATTATGTATGAATAGGTTTTGTTTTATTTCAATAATTTACAGTGAAAATAATTTTCAGCAAAAAATGTTGTTTGATAAATTCCATCAGTTGCTTAGCTTAATAATTGAGTAGACGTGGCAGCCATAGATCTGGTCTTCTTCCTCCTTGATCCTTCAAATTAGGAGTAACAGAAATAGTAGTAAATAGGATTAGCCAATTTTTTTCTGTCATTTTCTAACTGTTGCCAATGGATCTCAACAAAAAAAAGAGTTCAGCTGTTGCTCTTCATCCTTGGACTCACCCTTCTCTGTAAGACAGGTAACAACCTCAAAACGATAAAAAAACTGAGCATTCACCAAACTAAAGGGGACGGCGACAAAACTAACACTAAAATTACTTGCAAAAGCAAGACTAAAAAATGTACTATAAGAGTAGACAAAAACTTATAAAAGTGAATACTTATTAAACAAGGGAAAAACAAACAAAAAAATATAGAACTTGAGATAATACAAGTCCAAACCGACTCATGAAATTATTTATTATTCTGAAACTCTCAAAACAGAAATAGATTAAGAAGTCAACAAAGAGCTACCCGCTTTCTAAAAGAAACTGTTGGTGGTCGGTGGTGTTTCAACGATGATAGGCACCGTCATCTGTCCATCACAACTTGTGAAAACAACAAAGATACCTATAAAATAGATTTGTAAACTGAAAAGAGAGAAGAAACATAGTGTAAACGAGAGAAGAAGAACGAAAAAGAGGGTTGATGGGCAGAAAAAAAGGCCGGCGATAGCTAGCTCGGAGGCTAACACCACCGCTAGGGAAAAACAAAATCAAACGATTTGGAGAAAAAAATTAAGGTTTTCCAGCAGAGAATACCTTATAATATAATAATCTTAAAATTTAAATATATTATATATTATAATGTCATAAGCTCGTAGTGAGGTGGACAACCTAAAATTTCCACGTGAATTATTTATATTTTAAATTAATTAATATTTTTAAAAATTTGTGATTAGTTAAAAAGAAAAACTATCGGAAAAAAATTTTACCCGTTTATCTTTTATTTTATTTTGTCTAAAATTTTTTTATAAGCATCCCCATTTATCTTTTTTTTTCTTAAATAAAATTTATTATGTCATTTATTCTCAATATAATTTTTTAATTTAAAAATAAATTAATAAAATAAAAAATACATACTTTAGATACATTTTAAGAAATTAAATAACTAGAAAATAATTTCATAGCTCACACTTACCTTATAAATAAATGTCAATCATTATTTTCATAAGCTCTTTAGAGTTTCCTCATTTAAAGAAATTCATGAAAAGGTTTATAGTTTAAAGTTATTTATATAGTATTGATATATAATAATATGGGTAAATTGTACAATAGCCACTCAATTATCAAAAAAAAAATTATTTTAGACAACCAAAATATAAAAAATTACAATTTAAGCACTCACGTTACATAGTTCAACATTTTGGTCAATCCTATTAAATTATAAAGGACAAGCTGGCAGTTAAAAA
This sequence comes from Gossypium hirsutum, assembly GCF_007990345.1. Taxonomy (NCBI): domain Eukaryota; kingdom Viridiplantae; phylum Streptophyta; class Magnoliopsida; order Malvales; family Malvaceae; genus Gossypium; species Gossypium hirsutum. The sequence continues at coordinate 66,958,277 of NC_053447.1, read as the reverse complement.
ATCAGTATAATAAAAAATTTAACTCTTAACTTTTACATATTTTATCAATTTAGTTATAATTTTAAAAAATTAACCCTCAAAATTTATATATGTTCACAATTTGATCTTAATTTTAAAAGTTCAAAGAAATATATAAAAAATATAAATATTTTCAAAAAAATATAATAATAAATTTAAATTTTAGATTAATATTAAATAAAAATAGTTATATTAATATTAAAAAAAAACTCCTCACGCGTCCCTCTCCGACCATAAGGCATTCATGTCTTTCTCAAAGACCGTCTTTCTAAAAAAAAAAAAATGAAGCCCATTAAAAAAACAATCATAAAGCATCCACGTCTTTCTCAAAGACTGTCTCCAACCACTGGAGCCGAACTCGGTTTGGATCCCAACGAAACCCATTATTTCATGCCTCTTAGTCCCATCATCATCACCAGCATCGAAACGAGTGTTGTTCCCATTACCGGTTTTGTCCCAAATGATATGGACGGATCTTGGGTCGGAGTTTCGACAACGCTGACTGGATCCACCAGAAGAAAGGAAAGAAGAGAGTCGAAAAGGAAAGAGACAATGGCAAAGGTGAGGAGGAGGGCGAAGATGAGGAAAGGAAAGGGACAGTGGTGAGGGAGGGGGAGAGGGAGAGGGACAAGGTGGGGGAGGTTTTTTTTATTTTGTTTAATATTAATATAATTATTTTTATCTAATATTAATATTATTAATATAACATTAAAATTTTTATTACATTTTTTTAAAAAATTATGAATTTTATATATTTCTTTGAATTTTTAGAATTAGGATCAAATTGAACATATTTCTAAAATTTGAAAGTTATTTTTTTAAAAATTATGACTAAATCAATATAATTTGTAAAAGTTGAGAGTTCAATTTATTATTATACCAATTTTTAATTGGCAGGTTAACTTGTCATTTGTCATTTGTGATTTTAATGGGAGTAACCACCAAGCTATATAACATGAGTGCTTAAATTACAAACTTTTTATTTTAGGTGCCTAAAATGAAAAGTTTTAGTAGTTGGGTGACTATCTATGTAGTCTACCCTAATAAGATACAATATATGAAATAGGGAAATAATAATCTTTCCATTGGTTCTAAAATTTCCCAAAACTTTCCTAATCATTCCAATACCCATGGTGATTCCAATGTACAATACTAAGACTACGAAATTGATTTTGCAAATGCAAATGAATGGTGATAAAATTAATTTCGTAAATGTAAATGAATGGTGATTCCAATATAGCATATTTAGCCACAAAAAGATTAAGATTTTAATAACTCACTATTGTGGTGATCCCATACAGTACTATGATTTTGCAAATGAATGATAATTTCAATATAGTTTTCATGGTGATTACGATACAATATTGAGATTTTGCAAATGAATGGTGATTACAATATAGTACACTTTCCCACCATAAGGTTAAGACTTTGCAAATGAATGGTGGTGATTACAATACAATGCACTTAGCCAACTAAAGGTTATGACTTTTCTAAAACAACACTTAATGTTACAACCATTCTGAGGTTATAACATTTTTAAAATGACACTTAATATCATGACCTTTTTGAGGTTATAACCTTTTTGAAACAACACTTTATGACCTTTCTAAAATATCACTTAGTGTTATGACTGTACAAGCCCAATTTTGACCTGGGGCCCAAAACTAACCAAAATCACCAACCCAAACCCAAACCCAACCTAAACCTAACCCTAATAAGCCCAATCAGCCCAATAGCAGAAAACAATAATTAAGTAAACCCTAGGTGCGCCGCACCTAGGGCCTTCTGACCCCTCTGCAGTCCCCGCCTCTAGCAGCCACCAACTCTGCCACCGTACAGCCTCCTCACCTACCCACTGCTACCGCCCCACTTGCACCTACTCCTCAATCACCCAGAAAACAGAGCAAACACGCAAAGCAAAAGCAAAACAGTAGCAAACAAAATATAATATTGTATCAATCTTGGCTGTAAAAGCCACTCCAATTTCTTTGTATTTTTTTCTTTTGAAAAACACAAAAAAATGAATAAAAAATAGAAAAAAGTTGATACAGATTCAAAAGGTTTTTTTTTTCTTCTACTCTTTTATTTTTTCTGCTCTTTACATTTCTTTTATTTTTTTCTTGCGTCTTAAAAAATGGAAAATAAATATAAAATCAAAAAGAGAGAGGCTAGATCTTACCTTTCCGGGTGTTTACGCCGTCGTGGGGGGGCCGAGGTTGTCATCTCCGATGAAAGATGGCATTTTCTAGTCAGGGAAGTCGAAAAGCAAAAAAAATGGCTTTTTCGATTTTTTGGCCACTGTGGATGACGACACTATCACCGGTGACCGGCGGAAGGCGCGTTGGTGACTCGTCGGAGCCTTTGCTAGATTCTAGGCTAAAAGAGGAGAGGGGGAGAGAGTTTTAAAGTTTTTTTCTGAGAAAACAAGGCCAAATGAATTTTTTTTTCTTAAAAACTTGACTTTTATAGGCCCCTAAAACGACGTCGTTTTGGGCAGGCCTCTCAGGTACCAAAACGGCGCCGTTTTAAGGCCGACCCAAAAATCGCTCGGACCCTCTCCAAGGTCCGCTTGTTTTCTTAAAAAGGGTTATTTACGTGCGCGGTCCCTTCGCTTTTGCAACGCATTGCAATTTGGCCCTCTTTATTTCTTTTCTTTTATTTTAATTTAGCCACGTAATTTTATTGTTGCTTCATTTCAGTCCACGCCAAAACACTGCGCATAGGGCTTGGGTTATTTTCCAAATCAGCCCTCCGTTCTTTGAGCGCATTATATTTTGGTCCCTGAAGACCCATTTTTCGTTTATTTACGTTTTAAACCCTAGATTTCGTTTCAAAATTCAATCTAACCTGTTTGTTTTATTATTTTAGTTATTTTATTAATAATATTAGCAAACTAGATATTATTATTACTATCATTTGTTATTGTTATTTATGTTTACTTATTTAAATATTAAAGATATTTGTCTTATTATATTAATATTGTTGTTCGTTTATTTATGTCCTTTTTATTTTATTCCAAACTTTGTTATATATGTGTGTATATACATTTCTATAATATATATACACACATGCATACGTACGTTTTTATAATATATACGTATATTTTATAACCTCTATATATATACATATAGTCTTTTTATATATCTATGTATACATACATACATTTTGATAATACATATATGTACTTATATTTTATAATTTATATATATACATATGTTTTTGTTATATTTTATAATTTTAAAATGTATATATATACACACCTATTTTTATATATTTTTTATTTATTGTATTTTTGTTTTACTTGATGTTTATTGGTATATTTATGTATATCTTTGTTGTTTTGTTTTTAGATTTTATAATTTCCACGTACATATCTATATGCATATTTATACTTTTATACTCTTATAATTTTGTTCATGTTGATTTTAATTATTTATTCACGTCTTTATTATTATTTTTAAAAAGAATATTTCAATCTAATTTGTTCACATATTTATTATTCTGCATGTTATTAATTTGTCCTTTTATTCATTCATCTTTATTCTATCCTCGTATTATTTTTACTTACATCATCGTAGTTGTTATTCCGTCATATATGATTTTTTTACCCAAATTCATGAAAAAAAAAGAAGAAAGAAAATTTTGAAAATAAAGGCAATACTCGGTATTTGGGATCTTCGAGAAGATTGAGCCCTAACGTATTGAGTTCCAATTTTCTTTGTGAATCTAAATAATCGAGAATGCTCTTTAATCAAAAAACATAAATAAAAGGCTCATTGTCAGGAATTCAATACGTTGTGTCCTAACGCATTGGATATGACACGTTGTTTTCTCGAGATGAGAATTTTTTCTAAAAAATAATAAAGGCAATATTCAATGTTTAGAATTTTGAGAAATTGTGTCCTAACGTATTGGGTTGCAATTTTTTTCTTTTGACTTAAACAATTGAATATCTTTTTAAACTTTATTGCATGAGTTTTCAGAGAAGCTAAATTTTGAAGAGGTGAAATATCATGCCCTAACTTATTGGGTATGATATTTTTCTTTCTCCGAAAAGAGAGAGCCTTAACGGCTAATTTGATTTATCCAAGTTTTTAATACAAGGATCGTATTTTAAAATCTTTCAACCTTTGATACTAATACACTAATTAATCAACTAGGTACCAATTTTTGGGCATTACGAGGGTACTAATCCTTCCTCGTATGTAACCGACTCTCGAACCTATTTTTTTGAATTTCGTAGACCAAAAGCATCGTTCTAATAAATTTAAACCGTTTATTAAAAACAATCGTTTTACGAGGTGACCCGATCACACCTCATCAAAAAAGATTGGTGGCGACTCCCACATTCGATTTCATTTTTTAAAACCCAAGTCGACCCCGTTTTATCAAAAAAATAGTGTCAACAATGACCTTTTTGAAACGACACATCATCACTTTTTTATGGTGTTTATATGTGTCTCACATTCGAGTGTAAAAATATACAATATAATCTTTTTTTTTTCCTTTTCTTGACTGATGTTTGACACTGTTCAAATTTAAAGGTAAAATTATTATTCAAAATATGATTGCAAAAATATATAATATAAACTTTTTAACTTTTGGCATCATTTAATTCAAATGTGCAATTATTTCATTCAAAAGTGTAAGAAGAATTCCTCCATTCATTATATCATGCATTGGGAATAGTATTTTTTAATCGTGGTGTATTTTGGGAATATTATTTTTTATTATTTTGCATATATTGAAGAAATAATTATTCTTAAGAAGTTTGTGGGGAGACGCCTTGCCTTTCAATACTTTCGAAGCCAAAAACAGTAATTTGAATTAATGTTAAATTTCTCACTATTTTCATTAGCTTTTAAAGTTTCTAATTTGAAAAAATTCATAAAAAATGAAAGTTTAAAGTTTATATGAATAATATATATTAAATGAAAGAGCGAAATAATAATAATAATAATAATAATAATAATAATAATATTTTAAGATAGAATAGAATGATTTACTCATGCAATTAATTAAAATATATCATGTATAAATCTTTTATATATGCACTAAATTATATTATGTGTAAATATTTTATATAAAATATGAATTAATGAAATATATATTAATTTGAATATAATAAACTTGTACATCTATAAGTATTATTTTACATCATTATTAATTAAAGTCACATGGATTGTTTTATTATAATAATAAAATATTACTATATGCACATATTAAATTATTTAAACTTAAAATAAACTATATAAAAAAGTGAATAAAATATGTCTTCCGTTTCATTTTGGCCACCTAATTATTAATTTTTCGATTTAATCATTAAATTTATTAAAAATAAAAATTTTAGTCACTCTAAGCTAATGTGGGCTTTTTTTATTGGTAAAATAATAAAATTAACCCTCTAATGTTTACACATTTTTATTAATTTTAATCTAAATATAAAAAATTCAAAAAATTTAACTCTTGATGTTTACAAAATTTGTTATTTTAATTTGAATTCTTAAAAAAAATAGGCCTAAAAAATTGTAAAAATTTTCAAGTTTAATTCTAATTCTAAAATTTTGGGAAAAAAATTAATGCATTATAATTATATTTGTAATTCCCATCACATGTTAACCATAAAATTAAATGTCAAAACAAGTATAGGACACAAAATATAACACACCATTCTAGGAGCTTCACTCTCCTCGTTGTATCTCTTTGATTTGTGTAAAAGAAAATTCATTAATAAGAATGTATTTTTGGTTATTGAAGGTATATAAAGAAAGAAAATATTAGGGTAAAAGTATTATAAAATTTTTGTACTATGAGTCAAATTGCATTGTTAAAAAGTTATATCAAATAATAAATTGATCATTCTGTTAAAATGTTCATCCATATATATTAAAAATTTGTCCTTGTATGTCAAAATGAAGTACATGTGACATGTCATAAGTAATTGTTTGGTTATTTTGTTAGCTACACCAATTTTTAATAGTTGAAATAGGTGAAATTTTTAAAGAAATGACCAGTTTGCTATTTAATCTAATATATATAAAGACTAATTTACTTATTTTTAAAGTAAAATGGATAAAATACAATCCGATTTCTAAAAAAAACATACATGAAATTTATTACATGCACATATTTTTATTAGTTTTTCATATAAAAAATTAAAATATCCTCAAATAATATAATTTATTTTAATAACAAAAAATTATTTTCATAATTTCTTTCATCAAATTGGTAAAACTGATATCATCTTTATCAAAATCAAGGTTACTTGGAAATTTGGGATAATGACCAAAAGCAAGAGAAAAGAAGAGCATCAAAATTCAAAAGCAAAGGTAGCACTACCACTACTCCCACCCCCATGACTTTTCTGACTCGTTTCCCACTAAAAGTATTCTCCAACTTTCATTAAAAAAATACGAAAACTAGCTTCTTTGTCTCTATTCAGTGACTTCCAACTCATTGCCTCACAGTAAGAATTATTACATGAATATTGTGCCAATTTCTTCAACTTTCACTAATTTTGCAGAATCCATTTCCGTTTATTTCGTTTCGCTAATTCGAGTTTCACATGTGTATTATAAAAGCACATAGTGACACATTAACTGGAGCAGGAAGGAATAAATAAATTTAAGTAGGATTTAAATAAATACTCGTATTTATATTATTAAGATGTACATATTTTATAATATTTTGTAATATTTTAAAGTTAAATGATTAAAACATAAATTTATTAGTAGTTTAGTAATCTTGATTATAGTTTACTCTTAACAAAATTAGAACCCGGAAGTAGTTGATGTTGGCTACCAAACACTGGCACGACATCTTGTTTTATAGTTCACAAGTATTTCATGTTTATGTGACACTATTCTATCTTATATATCATATTTTAAAAATTTAAAATGTTTAAAATATTTTTAAAATTAAAAAAGTACATAAAAATTAGAAATTTAAAAATTTCTAGAAAATATAAAAAGTAAACTCTTTAAATTTTAAAATAAAATTAGATAAAAGATTCTTACTATTTACTTTAATTATTTTTAATTTTTAAACTATCTACCGAAGTGGATCTAATGACTAATCATTCAAACCCATTAAAAAGGCAAACGTTGTATAATTTACTTTAATTATTATATTTTTAGATTTTTTATTATAAGTTATTTAATATTGTTTTATGCATGAAGAAATGATTAAGGGACCACGCCATCCAATTTGTTTGACTGGGTTTTATAATTATTTAATCTAGTAATCGAAATTCATACTACATTTTGTGAAAAATTAAATGCAATTAATTAGAAATTTCCCTTCATACCAAATTTTGTGGAAATTTAGGGTTTTGAAATTTCCGACGGCCTATTATCAATTAAAGGCATTTTGTTGGAAGAAACTTCCTTGCACTTCATGTATTTTTGTGTTTTAGCTAAGCTTAGTCTATATATTCGGAGTTGTGAGCAATGGCAATTGCAACCATGACTACTCCTCTTCCAATTTCCTTATTCCCTTTTCTTCTTCTCATTCCCGCTATCTGTTTTACCATTTGTCATGCCAATATCAACCTACTTTGCATTCAGAGTGAGAGAGAAGCCCTTTTGAAATTCAAGAATCATCTTATTGATCCTTCAAACAGGCTATCTTCATGGGTTGAAGGTGGGGATTGCTGTGAATGGATTGGTGTCTTCTGCCAAAACTCAACAGGCCACGTCCACCAACTGCACTTGCCTGCTCCTCCTCTTTCAGCCCCAGATATTTACGCACCACCAGCTGAATGGGAACCTTACAAGCGGTCAAAACTACGAGGCAGAATAAGTCCTTCACTGCTGGAGTTGAAGTATCTCAGTTCCCTGGACTTGAGCAATAACAATTTTAGCAGCATACAGATCCCGAAGTTTTTCGGTTTGCTGGAGAGTTTAACATATCTTAACCTCTCTCGAGCACGATTCCAGGGAGCAATTCCTCATAACCTGGGGAATCTTTCAAAGTTGCAGTATCTTGATCTTCGAGGTAATGATCTCAAATCAAAAAGTCTTCAATGGGTTTCTGGACTTTCTTCCTTGCAGTACCTTGATTTGAGTTCTGCGGATCTTTCTGAAGCAAAAACTCTTCAATGGGTTTCTGGACTTTCTTCATTGCAGTACCTTGATTTGAGTTCTGCGGATCTTTATAAAGCAAATGATTGGGTACAGGTAGCACTCAAACTTCCTTCTTTGTTAGAGTTGCACTTGACAGATTGTGGTTTAGAAGACGATCCATCTTCGATCAGTGTTAATTCTTCAAAATCACTGCTTGTTCTTGATCTTTCTTGGAACAGCTTATCTTCAGTACCTAAGTGGATACTAAGTCTTCATGGTCTTGTGTCCATTAATCTTGGATTCAATTCTTTGAAAGGCCCAATTCCTTATTACTTTGGGAACTTCTCGTTTCTTGAAGTGCTTGATCTTAGTGGGAATTATCTCAATTCATCCGTACCCAATTCCTTGTATAGTTTAAAACATCTCCGATATCTTGATCTTTCGATTAACGAAATTGAGCAAGACATATCGGAAATCCTACAGAGTTTGTCTAGCTGTTGTTTGGGTTCCTTAGAGTCATTGAATATGAAAGATAACCAACTTTCTGGTCATTTAACAGATCAACTCGGCCAATTTAAAAATCTAGCTTACCTGTCCCTTGCTCAAAACAAAATTTCTGGTCCCATTCCATTGTCGATAGGGGAGTTATCATCTTTGAAGTTGTTTGATGTTTCAGAAAATCAATTAAGTGGTACTTTTCCTCCAAGTCTTGGACAACTGTCAAATTTAGAAACTCTAAGGTTTGGGTATAATCTATTGGAAGGAGTTATATTGGAAACCCACTTTTCTAATCTCACGAGACTGACAACTCTGAAGGCATCACAAAATATGCTCAGATTTGAATCAAACTCTAGTTGGATTCCCCCCTTTCAATGTCGAACTATCGAATTGGGTCAATGGCATCTTGGCCCGAAATTTCCCCATTGGTTAAAATTTCAAAAGAACTTGTCTATATTAGATATCTCTCAAGCAGGAATTTCAGATTCTGTGCCCACTTGGTTTTTGAACCTTTCCCCTCAATTTAAATATGTAAATCTTTCTTATAATCAACTTGCTGGAGGGATTTCATATTTGAGTGTGAGAGATAGTGTTGACTTGAGTTCAAACCGATTCACAGGCCCATTGCCAAGAGTATTCCCAACTTTACAATTTTTGATTTTGTCAAATAATTTGTTTTCAGGGTCTCTTTTTGAATTAGTTTGTCATTCATCAAGTAGGGAAAGGATGGAAGTTCTTTTCATTGATAAAAATCTTCTCACCGGAGAAATTCCAGATTGCTGGAATCAATTAGAAAGTTTGACATTTTTGAATTTGGGGAACAACAATTTGACCGGAAAAATCCCACCTTCTTTGGGACGTACAGGTCTTGACTGGCTAAACCTTCGAAATAATAGCATGTTTGGAGAATTACCATCCACATTGCAAAATTTAACGAATTTGCGCATTCTTGATCTTAGTGAAAATCATTTCAGTGGAAATATTCCGACATGGATTGGTGACAAGCTCTCAACACTTATGATTCTAAGCCTTCGATCAAATAATTTTGACGGCCAGATTCCTCATAAAATTTGTGATCTTCAATATCTTCAGAATTTGGACCTTTCTCGTAACAACATTTTAGGAGCTATTCCAAAATGTTTTAGTAATTTGAGTGCTATGGCCAATAGAAGCTACGACAATAACTATAGTTATGATTGGGGAGGTACCACTACTCTCATTTATTTGAGTGCATTATTGGTGTTGAAAGGACGAGAGGATGAATATAGTAGCATACTAGGACTTGTTACCAACATGGACCTTTCAGCTAATAGTCTCACTGGAGAGATCCCAAAAGAAATTGGAATTCTCGTTGAGCTACGATCATTAAATTTGTCAGGGAATCTCCTAACAGGAAATATACCAGACAAAATTGGCAACATGGAATTGATGGAATCTCTTGATTTGTCGATGAATCAGTTGAATGGTGAAATCCCTCCAAGTTTCTCCAATTTGAATTTCTTGAATCACTTCAATGTGTCCTACAACAATTTGACAGGACAAATCCCAACGAGCACTCAGCTTCAAAGTTTTGAAAACTTTTCTTACATGGGCAATTATCTTTGCGGACCTCCTCTCACTAAAAACTGCAGCACAAAAGGTCTTCCAACTGATGTTGCAAATAATGGAAGTAGCAGTGAAGGAAGTAAAGTGAACTGGCTTTATGTCAGCATAGTTCTTGGCTTTATAATGGGATTTTGGGGTGTAGTGGCTCCCTTGTTTTTCATTAAGTCTTGGAGGCATGCATACTATCGAAAGTTGGACCATGTTGGTCGAAAGCTATATGTGTATTGGGCTACTATAGGTATGTAGTTTGATGGGAAAAAAACATGTATAATTAAGGTTTGTATGTGTTTGTATTTGATTATATAAGAAGGATTAAATTAGTATCTTTCATTAGAGTTGTTTCAATTTTTTTATATTCATATTCATTATTTGGGTTCAGCACATTCAAACATGAGGATGAGCATATAATCTTTCAAAAATATATGAAAAAAATTTATAAAAATTTTAATATACCCATGTTAAATACATACCGGTATTTGAAGTTGAGGTTGGCAAAAGTTCCTTAAAGTTGCCGAGACTCCATCCACCCCAGCCATATAGAGATGGTTTTCTGTTTTTCAAAATTGAGTTTGAAGCAAGGTGGATGGAGTTTTTCTTTAAAATTTTTTGAATCAAATATCTGTCTGGCGCATTAAAATGTCACTTTTTAATTTTGTAACATATAATTGGAATTAATTTTGTAAAAGCTAATGTAATATAAAACATTATGTAAATTTTCATACGAATGGTCATGGGATTATATAAATCTTTTAAGGGTTATGGTCAAAATAAGAGGTTAAAGTATTAAACAAAATTCTAGTTTAAGCGAGTATATATACATAAAAATCAAGTTGAAGCATCATGAGCCAACAAAAAATACTCGGCTTACTTGGTTGACGTCCTTTGAAATTCACCTTAGCTTTTTTCTTTAACCATATAAATGAATAAAAATTTTAATAGAAATGATCAGTTTGCTGTTTAATTTATCGTACAGAGATTAATTTGTCCACATTTTTAATAAAAGGATAAAATATAATCCGACTCTTACTATAGAGGCCTCCATGATAATTTTAACTATGTATGCATGGTTTTTTAAAATTTTTTCTTTTTCATTTTCTTTCATGCTATAGCTGATAAGTGCAGGAAACTGGTTGGAGAAGAGAAAGTGGCATTATCCCAAACAGGGCAATTTGCATTGTGGGATTGTTTTGATATGGGGGCTGATTCCATAGCTTGCGCAGCGAAAGAAGTTGTTAAACTTCTAGACGGTCTTCAAGAATAAATAGTGGGATGTCGGTTCTTTATTAAATCTCTGTAAACTTCGATCTTTTCCTTGGATTAAAGTATCTGATCATGAATCTGTTACTGAACTTGATTGGTGGCTGTATCCATTTGACGGACCTCTTTCAACTCCTAAAATAATTCATCGCAACTTGGTTTCTTGGACCCCTTCTCCTGTCAGTAAGTTGAAATCTGATGTCAACGGATCAGCTTGGGGCAAACCTTGTCCAGCGGGTTGTGGAGGCATTCTTCGTGACTACGATGGTCATCTCCGAGGTATTTTCTTTGGTCTCCTTGGTCACCTTGATTCAAACATTTCTGAGGTTATTGCCATTCGCACAGTTTTGGGGAGAAGTAGTTGCAACAGCAGTGTATCTCTTGAACATCTCACCAACAAAGGTTGTTCTTAATCAAACACCTATGAAGCTTGGATGGGTAAGAAACCTCGGGTAAGCCACTTAAAAGTCTTTGGTTTTATAGCACATGCTTTAGTTACTTCTCGATCTAGATGAAAAATCTGAAAAATGTATTTTCCTTGGCTATAGTCCTCAATCTAAAGCATATTGTTTATATAATCCTATAAGTGGCAAAGTGATAATTAGTAGGGATGTTGTATTCAACGAAGAAGCGGATCTAAAACAGATAACAACCTCAAAACGTCCTCGTTTTTGCATTTGGTCTGGAAAATAAAAGAAGTCGTAAATGTTGGAATTTAAATCTCCAAGGTAATTTCAAGTTTGTAAAATTTAATGTACTTGATTGTTCTCTCTTCTTTGTTAACTTTTATGGATCAAATTGGTATAACTGTTTAGAGTTATTTCGATTTTTTATTTTAAAGTATATATTTAGATTCAGCACATTTAAACATGAGAATGAGCATAGAATCTTTCAAAAATATATGAAACAATTTATAAAAGTTTTAATATACTCGTGTAAAATACATACCCGACAGAAATCCTTTCAAGTTATTGAGATTCCATCCACCCCAGCCATATAGGGTGGTTTTTTGTTTTTAAAAATTGAGTTTGAAGCAAGGTGAATCGAGTTTTTAACAAGCGCCATGTGTAGCTAGGGGCGGGCACCTGGAAATTTTTTTTATTTATATCTTTTAAATTTTCTAAAATTTTAAAATAGTAAAAGTAAAATTGTACTTTGGTATCCTTAGAAAATGATAAAATTTTGATTTAATCCTTTAAAAATTATAAATATATAAACTATTAAAATGGTGAAATTGTATTTTTATTATCATATAAATTACAATTTAATTTCGGTTCTCCTAAAAAAATTTTCTGACTTCGCCCTAATTTTTTAATAGCAAATAAACCGTGAGATTGGGATTTATTCCATAGACTTAGGGGATGCATGCCATTGAAAGAAATTCAACATGGGAGTTGGTTGATGTTGCAGAAGGCAAGAATGTTGTAGGACTGAAGTGGGTATTTCGAACAAAGTATAAAGCTGATGGAAGCGTCCAAAAACATAAAGCTTAGCTTGTGGCAAAGGGATACTCACAACAACAAGGTATTGACTTCGAAGAAATATATTCTCATGTTGCTCGATTTAAAACTGTGAGAATCGTTTTGGCATTGACTGCTTAATTACAATTAAAGTCTAAGCGATTGGCTCATGCTACCCCGAAGTTGATCAATTAAAGTCGTCGTGGTTTCATAAACCCCTCGGTGTTCCGGTAATTCAATCATCCTTCCCTTCCTAATTTTTTCCCAAAAAAGTAATTAAAATTTACTAAGTGATGTTACCTCATTGAACCTAGTTTTTCCACCGGTCTTAACTCTCTAATTGCTAATCTGAAATCTTGCCTAGTTACTTCCAAGTTTTTGAGGTTGTTATCTCGATGTAACGCTAGAGATTGAGCACTACTCATCAGTGCCTCCATCTCTGCACTGGAAACTGTTCGACCAACCACTCAATATGAAAAGTTTCCAAAACCTCGTAAAACTTGATGCACAACACAACATTTAAGAACAACTTATCACTCACTAAATGCCTACTTCTAAGCATGAAAGTAGGGATTATTATATATCATACACACTAACAGTGAAGTTGAAGCATGGTCTAAAACTACCACATGTATCACCGGCTTATTGCTCAATCCAAAGCGGAAATAAACTAAAATAAAATCGGTGAATACCGATTTCATCGAGACTAAAGTCCTAGGATAGATGAGGATGTGGTATCATCGAACCCACATGAACTTTTAGAGTCTCTGATCTAGCTTGAGAATCCGGTAAGGACATTTGTATATATGCAATTCGAAATTGCCAGACCTACAAGGCTACAACAGTTGAATTTACTTAATCATCAATATATCCCAGAGTGTTTCCTCAGCCTCTCCCATATTTTGTTATGACAAGTGATCTTTTATTATATTGTATTTTTTTTCTTTTATGTATTTAATCAGATAGTATTTTTACATTTCATTATTATTGTACCACGCGAATAATTAACAAGTGTTCTTTGTTTACTAGAGAAGAATAACATTGATTTTCAAGTTTCGGAATGATTATAGTTTCTTCGTGTGGATGATGATAAAAGCGAGAGTTGGGTGCTTTGATTGTATCTACGTAGACATTGATAACTAACTATGTCATGAGAAGTGGAGTCTCTTGCAGTGCGCGACAACTCTTCGAGCACTTTGGTGGGTAGTTCTTGGAGATATTGGAAGGATCTTCTTTTACCAGATAATAATAAGGGGATGTTACCGGTCAGCCGCTTCTTTTTCTATCGGTTTAGCTTTGTTTTCTCTTTTGACAAGGTTGTAGTATGTTTCTTAATGTATTGTGTCTCATAATTATCAAAAAAAAAAATTAAATATTTAAATAATTTATCATTATTATCAAGTTTAGAGAAATTATATTGGTTAAGTATTTCTTTTTGATGTATTTTAAAATAATTAATATAGTGCCAAACTAGGGCTTGTTAGGAGCATGTGCCTTCCAATTAATAGACTCATAGGAGAGATCCCAAAAGAACTCGGAAGTCTCATCGAGCTACGATAATTAAATGAATCAGGAAATCACCTAATTGGAAATATAACGGACGAAATTGGCAACATGGAGTTCATGGAATCTCTCATGAGTTATCCTGTCAAAATGGAGTTGATGGAATCTCATGATATTGGTTAAGTTGTTGTAGGACGAAATTGGCAACATGGAGTTGACGAAATCCCTCTAAGTTTCTCCAATTTGAATTTCTTGAATCACTTCAATATGTCCTGCAACAACTTGACAAGACAAATCCCAACAAGCACTCAGCTTCAAAGCTTTAAAAAGTCTCTGACATGGGCAATCATCTCTGCGGACCTCCTCTCACTAAAAACTGTAGCACAAAAGGTATTTCAACGGATGTTCCAAATAATGGAAGAAGCAATGAAGGAAGTAAAGTGAATTGGCTTTATGTGAGAATAGTTCTTGGCCTTGTAATGGGATTTTGGGGTGTAGTGGCTCCCTTGTATTTTATCAGGTCTTGAAGGCATGCATACTATCGAAAGTTGGTTGAATGTTGTATGTGTCTTGGGCTACTATGGATAAATAGGTTGATGGAAAAAGAACCAAGTATAATTAAATTTTGTGTATGTTTATAATTGATAATATAGGATTTGGATCTATTAAATGTCACATTTTAAAAGGAATTACAAGAATCAATTAATCTAACTCTGAGTTTAAATTTACTACTCTGATTCATGTTTTCTTATTATAATTATTTGATAAAATAAATAAAGAATTTATATTTGATGTTAGGTGCTTAAACTTTTTTTCATCAATTCATTGATATGATTTTTTTGCAGAACAAATATATATTTAATAATGATTGCTTGCAAATCCCAAAAAAATGTGATACCTATGTTATAAATCTGCAGGTTATACAGGAGTACTAATACATAAGATTAAAAAAAATTTATAAATACCTCATTTAACAATTTTTTTCATTTATTATTTTGTACATTATAAAAGTTTAAAAAATATATTAATTGAGTCTTAGTTTGATCGGTATTAACATTATTACTAATGTAGGAGGATATAAGTTTAAGTGTGCTGAAGTGTATTATCTTCTTATTTACGGGTTGGGAGTGACTATAGATTTTAAAGTATAATTTTTCATTTTTTTCTTAAAAAATATAAATTTTAAGTATTTTTAAATAATTAATATAAATTATTTATAAAATTAATAATACATAAAATATAAAAATTTAAATATAATGATTAATGACATTTAAATAATTTAATATAATACATGTGAATAATTTGATATTTTATACGAAATAATTAATTATATGTGAAATTTTGAGTGAATCTATGAACGATTCTGGCTGTTTTTGGAAAAATAACAGAATATTAGCAATGGTTTTCTTCCAATATTATTTTTTCCTTTTGCGTGGGAGAGGGACTTACTCCATACACTTGCGGGGGACTTACTCCATAGACTTGCTTCTCAACTTTATGCCTATTTGTCTTTCTAAATTTGTGGGATTTTGGAGCTTGTTAATTTCCACATTAAATACAGAGAAAAAGTAGAAGTTAATGTAGGAAAAAAGAGATTTTTCTTGAACGAAAATGCTTTGAAAGAGCTTGTTAGTTGATTTTGAACCAGTGTTTTTAAGAAAAAAAAATCTTAATTAATATTTTTAAAATTAATTTTATTGTTACAAGACTATCGAAGTGGATATATTCTTTTAATTTCAAATGTCACACCATTAAATATTGATGCGGTCATTGAAAGCACCAAAAATATCCTATCCCTAATAAATAATGAAAAAGAATAGTAAAAGGGAAGTAGGGTCAAATCCTCAGGGACTGGACTTGCAAAATATCTTGTTCCGTGAAATCCCAGGCAAAGTCTTGCCCAAGACAACCTACGTTCCTGGAAAAAAATAAAAACAATAACAGAATTAAATTGTTGGATCTAGAAACGAAAAATAAAATAAAAACAGAATTAAGAATATTGAATTGAAAATTCGAGAAATTAAAAATAGAGTTAAGAGAAAGAAAATTCTTATGGGAGATTCCAACCTCCAGTTGTCTCGTTCTGCCTTGGGTTCAATCCACGGCTTTTAGATGATTCTTCCCAAACTGAATAAGCCAGTTATAGTGGAAGAAGACGCTTACGACCACCAGCTCCAAGGATTTAGACTTACAATTTAGTGGAACCTGACTCTAGCCAACAATCGCTTCTGTGGGATCATCTTATACTAGATCAACAAGGGCTACATGTAGCTAGGGCATCTAGAAAATTTTCTATTTATATCTTTTAAATTTTTTTAAATTTTAAATTAGTAAAAGTAAAATTGTACTTTGGTTAACATGATAAAATTTTGATTTAATCCTTTAGAAATTATAAAGATATAAGCTATTAAAACAGTGAAATTGTATTTTTACTATAGTAAATATTATAATTTAATTTCTGTTCTCCTAAAAAAAATTTCTGGCTTTGCCCTAATTTTTAAATAGCAACTAAACCGTGAGATTGGGATTTATTCCATAGACTTAGTTGATTTCGAACTAGTGTTTTTAAGAAAAAAAAATCTTAATTAACATTTTTAAAATTAATTTTATTGTTACAAGACTATCGAAGTGGATATATTCTTTTAATTTCAAATGTCACACCATTAAATTTAATAGAATAATTTTAGTGGCAATATCTTTTTGACTTGAATTTTTAAATTCAAAAAAATATAGGGGTAAAATTTTTAAAAATAAAAGTAAGAGACTAAAACCCAAATATATAAAATGTATGGTGATTTAAAGCATATTTTAACCTTCAAATTTTTATTTTATAATTTAATATAGACATATAATCAATTTAATATGGAGCTCGGAAGCCACACTAATGTATATATAAAAGTTTGATTTTTCTCTTAAGAAAAAGTTTGGGAATTAAATAAAGCAGAGTAAAGGATGAAATGATTGATTTTGAATAAATGTTGAAAAATCATAATGTAAGAAGTAGTAATGGTTTTCAAAATTTTGCTTAATAATAACCAAACATATACAAAACTTTCTTTTGGCTTTTAAAACCTAAAAAGTCTTAAAGAACGTGGGAGTGGGACTTACTTCATAGACTTAGTTTTTAAACTTTTATCTCCATTTGTGGTTTTAAACTTGTCGACCTTAAATTAAATTTTAGTTTGGTTGATATTGATTTTATTGTCAATAAAGGAGGCTATAGACTTGAGCATACTTAAACGCGTTTTCAGAAACAAGGTTCGAAAAATATTCGATACACTATGTATTTAAGGTATAATAATTTTTTTTTTAAAATGGAACACAAATTTATAATTATACCTGTGGAATTATAAAAGTGTACCACTAGAGTACCAAATACTCACCCAAAAAAAAATTATTCAAAATATATCAAGGGTAATCATAATTCAATTTGGCTTGACTTTGAAGAAATATTTCAATTTATCTTAAAGTATTTTGGTTTTGTAAACTCAAATCGAATTGAATATAAAAAATTGAATCAAAAATATCAAATTCCATCGGTTCAAATCAGGTCAATCCATCGATTTTCTTCTTTTCAAAAGGTTTTTGAAATTTTAAACTTAAATTTATTTATTTGAATAAATATTTGATGAATTTCAAAATTTGTAAGTAATTTCAAGAGAGGATTTTAGTATCTCACTTTCTTGTTTCAAATTTTTTTCTAAAGATGTGTTGTTTTTTTTTTTTCAAATTTTCTCATAAATTTATTTGATTTAATACACATGGTTCCACTAACAAAAAATTTAAACATCAAAAATAGTTTTTATTTAATTATAATATATATTTTAAAATTTATTTTATTAGAACTAGTTATAGTTTTTACAAATATAATTATATTCATATTATATTTTTATATTATTTATTTTTAATATAATTATTCTTTTTTATAATTATTTTTAATTTGTAAAATTTTAATAATCTAATTTTTCATAAATCAATTATTTATCCAATCAAAATAATTACGAATGCTAGCATTATGTATGGATAAAATTTAAAAGGCTAAATTTTTTAAAAATCTCAAAAATTTTAAAGTTTTTCGTTCAAACACACTCTAAATACTTTTTTTGCAGAAAATTTAAATAGGAAATTTTGGGTATAGAAATTATATTCAACAAACTATAAATGCTATTTTGGAAAATTGGGGTCTTGGAAGAAAATTCATTGGCCATGAGAAAAATTTAAGCCCAAAATATGGGGTCTTTATAATATATTATATATTAATTTGATTCATTTGAAGTTTTATTTTTCTACAAGAATTATGTTCATAATAATAAGAAAAGAAAGTTTAACTTTTATTTATTAATAAAATATATATTCCCTTTGAAATAAAATTCAATTATTTTTTACTTTTTAATTTTTAAATTATTTGCTAATATGAGATATGAGATAAAATAGTACTACATTAGCATAAAGTACATATGAATTGTTGTAACACCCTGAATAATTTATTTATGTTTCTGTGAATTTTAACATAAATGTGTGTTTGTTTTAGTGGTCAAGTGTCTTGGGAGTGTGTATGAGGTATTGGGTTCAAATCCCACTCTTTGGAAATTCTATTATTTTTTATCCTAGCCTTATCCTTGTTCGGTAGGCTTATGTAGTATTGTTTGTAAATTCATATTAGAATGGGCTTACTGGTCTGGTGGTAAGGCGTTAGTTTGCTGGAGGTTTTATGTTTGAATCCTTGTACGAGTAAAGATGTTAATTTTTGCTTCGGGTGTCTGGTAGAGGTTTGGTGGAATCGAAATTCTGAGGTAATTGTGGGAGTGGGAGAAAATTTAGGGATATGTTGTCATTTTGTTTTTATTTTATTTTTTTATTATTTCTTTTTCTCTCTCCCCTCCAAAATTTCTAAAACTTTTGACTCTCTTTCTTGTTAACTAGAAAAATCATCTATTTCCCTTGCTTTCTGAATTTTGTCAATCTTGTCATTTAATCTTGGTATTCTAGTTCTTCGGTGTTGTTGTGCAGTTTGGTAAGTGTAGGGGGTGAATTTCGTGTGGGTTTGGGAATCATTTTTAAGTTGTTCTACATCAATTCTTTTCTTTTCTTTCCGTTAGTTGATTTTGGGTATTGGCAGCAGTGAATCGTGAAGAACGGGGCTCTCCTCTTGCAGAATCGTAGTCGAAAGTGGGTAAGTGTTGAACACTTAAATTACACCGTTGTCAGTTTTGTTGGTTCGGTTTAATTGAGAATTAAAACTGATTGTGGGAGTATGTGATGTCAATTTTTAGGTTCTGGTGGGCTCGGGATTACAGTAGCATCAAAATCGTACTAGGTGTGTACCTAAAACACGAGAAAATAAGGTTTGACAAAAGCTAAAAAATGAGACTCTCGACGCCACACGCGTGTGTGGCCAGCCATATGCAACACATGGTCTTGTGACTGCTGAAAGTGTGGCTATGCCAAAGACATGGTCGTGTGACAGTGAATGTGTGGCCGTGTGAGCCAAAAGGGCTAGGCCAGATTGGGTGTGTGGGTTTTAGGCCAGGTCGTGTGGCCCATACAAGCAATGCCAATTTGGGCGTATCAACCTACACGAAAATGTGGGCCTAAAATTCTAAAATTTTCTCTGGGATCGCACGGGTCGTTTCGATCAACTATGGGCCTACTGTAGGGTCTGTATGGGCTAACCAAACCCTATTATATGAGATCTTATATGTAGATAGTCTGATCTAAGTAGGATATTGATATATATGTCTGATTGTCTATGTAAGCATATATGATATCTATATACGAGCATGTTAGACATGTAATTCTGTTATATCTATTGTCTATATTCAATATCTGTATGTGGGGATGAGATTAGTATATATGGAGGAAGTGATTTGTACGGCGACCTTACGCCTATATTTTGGTAACTTGACTGAATATTATTTGTTATGTGTCGCATTGACATTATATGGTGTGTAGGGGTGGGTGGATATTTTTAACCTCATATGGTGTGATGGGATGGACGGAGATGGTGGGTAAAGGATGAGGGTAGGATTTTGTATAACTGTTCAAATTATCTGTTTCTGATATTTGAATCTGTTAAGGACTTAGGTTCGTATTTGTATCTGTTCTGCTTATGAGAATTCTGTGTAAAATTGCATAACTATCTTTGTTTAGGTTACACACTTAGTTTACAAAAACTCACCTTTGTTTGTCTGTTCTATTCAGGTAACCTTTGGACATAAGCGGGTCGGTGTGACGGAGGCTCAGCGTGACCATTAGTTTAAAACTGCCTTTGAGTTTCCCCTTATTTTTTTAAATTTTGGATTTATTTGAGAGTTTGTAACTTTTGGGACTCTCTGGATTGTATGGTTTTAGTAGTCAATTTTGGTTTTTGGTTGTTTTTTTTATCCTGCGACGATTACCGAAAATGATTTACGAAAGCAAAGGTTTTTCTGTAAATACAAACTGGATTTCCTAAGCATAACAATTTTTAAGATTTTTGCTGCAAATTATGTTTTAGCAAATGAATAAACTAACGACGATTTCGGTAATGAATAAGTAAATGAATATATTTTGCAAAATTTGGACACTCTATATCCAGTAACTTCACAAGGTTTTTTTGTCAAAGTAAAAAACAGTTTAAGAACCCTTCTTCGTAACACTCCCGGATTTGGCCATAACATCTAGGCTAGGTTTGGAGTGTTACAATTGTGGTGTTGATGACAAGTTAGCATCTAGCATCCTGCATTAGTGGGACAAGGATATTTTGGGTAAAGAATTTATAGGAGAGATTTCATTTATGTCAAGGTTTTCATTTTGTTTTAATTTTTAAATTATTTGATAATATGAGATATAAGATAAAATAGTACTACATTAGCTTAAAGTGCATATAAATTACTGTAACACCTTGTTTATTTATATTTCTCTGAATCTTAACACAAATGTGTATTTGTTTTAGTGGTTAAGTGTTTTGGGTGTGTGTATGAGGTATTGGGTTCAAATCCCACTCTTTGGAAATTATATTATTTTTTATCCTAACCTTATCCTTGTTCGGTAGGCTTATGTAGTATTGTTTGTAAATTCATATTAGAATGGGCTTACTGGTCTGGTGGTAAGGAGTTAGTTTGTTGGAGGTTTTGTGTTTGAATCCTTGTGTGAGTAAGAATGTTAATTTTTGCTTCGGGTGTCTGGTATAGGTTTGGTGGAATCAAAATTCTGAGGTAGTTGTGGGTTATTGGGGAGTGGGAGAAAATTTGGGGATATGTTATTATTTTGTTTTTATTTTATTTTTTATTATTATTTCTCTCTCCTCTAAAATTTCCCAAACTTTGGACTCTTCTTCCTGTTAACTAAAAAAATCCTTTATTTCCCTTGCTTTCTGAATTCTGGAAATCTTGTCGTTCAATCTCGAAATTCCAATTCTTAGGTGTTGTTGTGCGGTTTGGTAAGTGTAGGGGTGAATTTCATGTGGGTTTAGGAATCGTTTTTATGCTGTTCTACATCGATTCTATTATTTTCTTTCCGTTAGTTGATTTTGGGTATTGGCAACAGTGAATGGTGAAGAACGGGGCTCTCCTCTTGCGGAATCGTAGTCGGAATCATTCAGGGAAATGGGTAAATGTTGAACACTTAAATTACACCATTGTTGATTATGTTGGTTCGATTTAATTTAGAATTAAAACTGATTGTGGGAGTGTATGATGTTAATTTTTAGGTTTTGGTGGGCTCAGGGTTGCAGTAGCATCAAAATCATACCAGGTGTGTACCTAAAACACGAGAAAATGATGTTCGACAAAAGCTGAAAAAGGGGATTGTCGACGCCACACGAGTGTGTGGCCAGCCATGTGCGACACACAGTCGTGTGATTGTCGAAGGTGTGGCTGTGCGCGAGACACGATCGAGTGATAGTGAATGTATGGCCGTGTGGATCACAAGGGCTAGGCCAGAGTGGGCGTGTGGGTTTTGGGCCCGGCCATGTGGCCCACACGAGCAAGGCCAATTTGGGCGTGTAAGCTCACACAAGAATGTGGGCCCAAAATTTTAAAAATTTCCCTAGGATTGCACGGGTCGTTCCAATGGACTATGGGCCTACTATAGGGTCGATAGGGCTAACCAAGCCCTATTATACGAGATCTGATATGTGGATAGTCTGATCTAAGTAGGATATTGATATATATTTCTGATTGTCTGTGTAAGCATATATGATATCTATATACGAGCATGTTAGGCATGTAATTTTGTTATATCTATTGTCTGTATTCTATATCTATATGTGGGGATGAGATTTGTATATGTGGAGGAAGTGATCTATACAGCGACCTTACGCCTATATTCTGGCAGCTTGACCGCATATTATATGTTATGTGTCGCATCGACATTATATGGTGTGTAGGGATGGGTGGGTGTTTCTAACCTCATAGGGTGTGATGGGATGGACGAAGATGTTGAGTAAAGGATGAGGGTAGGATTCTATATAACTGTCTGGATCATCTGATTTTGATATTTGAATTTGTTATGGACTTAGGTTCGTATTTGTATCTGTTCTACTTATGAGAATTTCGTGTAAAATTGCATGACTATCTCTATTGGGTTACACACTTAGTTTACAAAAAACTCACCTCTGTTTGTCTGTTTTGTTCAGGTAACCTTCGGACATAAGTGAGTCGGTGTGACGGAGGCTCAGGGTGACCACTAGTTTAAAACTGCCTTTAAGTTTTCAGTTTTTGTTTCGTTAAAATTTTGGATTTATTTGAGAGTTTGTAACATTTGGGACTCTCTGGATTGTATGGTTTTAACTGTTGGTTTTGGTTTTTGGTTGTTTTCTACCCTGCGATGATTGCCGGAAACGATTTACTAAAACAAAGGGTTTTCTGTAAATATGAATTGGATTTCCAAAATATAATGATTTTTAAGATTTCCGCTGCAAATTTTTTTTTTGGCAAATGAATAAACTAGCGACGGTTTTAGTAATGAATAAGTAAATGAATATGTTTTGCAAAATTTGGACACTCTATATCAAGTAACTTCACAAGGTTTTTTTCAAAAAAACAGTTTCAAAACCCTTCTTCGTAATACTCCTGAATTTGACCATAATGTCTAGGCTGGGTTTGGGGTGTTATAATTGTGGTGCTGATGACAAGTTAGCATCTAGCATCCTGCATTAGTGGCACAAGGATATGTTTGGGTAAAGAATTTATAGGAGAGGTTTCATTTGTGTAAAGGTTTTCAAAATTGTAAAAATGAATTTATTTGTATAGG
Organism: Gossypium hirsutum; assembly: GCF_007990345.1. Classification (NCBI taxonomy): domain Eukaryota; kingdom Viridiplantae; phylum Streptophyta; class Magnoliopsida; order Malvales; family Malvaceae; genus Gossypium; species Gossypium hirsutum. The sequence goes on along the minus strand of NC_053447.1, from coordinate 66,934,639 downwards.
TAAATATTTTGAAGAATTTCAAAATTTTTAGATAATTTCAAGGGAATTTTAGTAGTTCAAAATTCACTTATGTTGGTGGTTTTGAAAATTACTCCTATATACTATGAAAACTCAACATGAAACAATTAGTTGTTTCAATTTACTATCAGAACAGAATGTTTCGATCAGTACGTGGTACCAAAACAGTATCAAGTACTATAGATTGAAGTTCTATATTGACACTTTATGATTTAGTTTTTAAATCCGATAATAATAATCCTCTCCCCTAACTAAAACAACCTTTTCAAATAATTAAAAAATAATTATTAATCTCCACTCACGAAAATGGAATACATTTTATTGTCAATCATTTATCTTTTCGGAAAGCATCCACAATTAGAAGATTAATCACTATTACAGATGATGGATACCGAAAAAAAATTTAATCCTATTCTTGCAAATGGAATATATTTTATTGTCACTCATTTAACTTTTCGAAAAGTATCCACGGTTAGAAAATTAGTCACTGCTATCAATGATGAATATCCTGATTACGGCAAGAAAAATAATTTTTGAGATTGAGAAAAGCAGATTTAAGTTGAATTTTTAAAAGTAATATTTTAAGTTTTAAAAAATATTTTATTCACATATAAAAATTAGAAAATTTCTAAGATTGGAGCTAAGCCAAAATTCTCCAATGTAGTATTCAAAAAAATAAGAACCTCGTGTTGAGATAATTATCAATATTGCCAATTAGCTTCTAAGTCATTAAAAAGAAACTTCAGTCCTCCAATCACAATTAAACACTTCTCTACATTTTCATCCATTTTAGTGAGGGGCTCGGCATTGGTAATAGTAGAATTATATTTTGGCCCTCTTAAAAATAATAAAAATTTAATTTAAATTTTAAAATTTATAAAGATATAGGTTATTAAAATAGTAAATTTTATTTTTATTATCGTAAAAATTATTTATAAAAATAAAATAAGACAGAGCATTGATAATAGTATATTTATATTTTGCTTTTCTTACTCACATTCCGTATTTTCCATTTTCTTTTCCTTCTCTTTTTTCTCCTTTAGCTTTACTTTCTTTTTTCCTCCATTAGCTTTTAAGACCTAAAAAGCCTTAAAGAATGTGGGAGTGGGGCATTCTTCATAGACTTTTGTTTGGCTCAATTTAACAATTTGTGGATAATTAAATTTCCAATTTAATGCATTTTGTTGGAAGAAACTTCCTTGCGCTTCATGTATTTTTGTGTTTTACCTAAAGCTTACTCTATATATTTGGAGTTGTGAGCCATGGCAATTGCAACCATGACTACTCTTCCTATTTCCTTTTTCCCTTCTTTTCTTCTCATTCCCGCTATCTGCTTTACCATTTGTCATGCCAATTCCAACCTACTTTGCATTCAGAGTGAGAGAGAAGCTCTTTTGAAATTCAAGAATCATCTTTTTGATCCTTCAAACAGGCTATCGTCATGGGTAGAAGGTGGGGATTGCTGTGAATGGACTGGTGTCGTCTGCCATAACTCAACAGGCCACGTCAACCAACTGCACTTGGCCGCTCCTCTTTCAGTGCCTGATGCCTTTGCAACAAATGCTGAATGGGAAGCTTACCACAATTCCCTGCTGGGAGGCAAAATAAATCCTTCACTGCTGGAGTTGAAGCATCTCAGTTCCCTGGACTTGAGCTATAACATTTTTAGCAGCATACATATCCCGAAATTTTTCGGTTTGCTAGAGAGTTTAACATATCTTAACCTCTCTCGATCACAATTTCAGGGAGCAATTCCTCATAACCTTGGGAATCTCTCAAAGCTGCAGTATCTTGATCTTGGAGGTAATGATCTCAAATCAAAAACTCTTCAATGGGTTTCTGGACTTTCTTCCTTGCAGTACCTTGATTTGAGTTATGCTGATCTTCATACAGCAAATGATTGGGTACAGGTAACACTCAAACTTCCTTCTTTGTTAGAGTTGCACTTGTCAGGTTGTGGTTTAGACAATGATCCATCTTTGATCAATGTTAATTCTTCAAAATCACTGGTTGTTCTTGATCTTTCTTTCAACCGCTTTTCTTCAGTACCTAAGTGGATATTTAGTCTTCATGGTCTTGTGTCCATTGATCTTAGTGGCAATTCTTTGGAAGGCCCAATTTCAGATTACTTTGGGAACAGCTCGTTTCTTGAAGTTCTTGATCTTAGTTGGAATTATCTCAATTCGTCCATACCCAATTCCTTGTATAGTTTAAACCGTCTTCAGTTCCTTAGTCTTGGCAATAACCAGTTACAAGGAACAATCTCGAGTGCCATTGGAAACTTGAGCTCTGTTACTCAGCTTGATCTTTCAGTAAATCAATTAAATGGTCAAATTCCATTGTCTACATGGGAGTTATCATCTCTGAAGTTGTTTGATGTTTCAAAAAATCAATTAAACGGCCAATTTCCCTTGTCTATAGGGCAGTTGTCATCTTTGGAGGAGTTTGATGTTTCAGAAAATCAATTAAATGGTCCAATTCCATTGTCTATAGGGGAGTTATCATCTTTGAAGTTGTTTGATGTCTCAGAAAATCAGTTAAACGGCCAAATTCCCTCGTCTATAGGGCAGTTATCATCTTTGGAGGAGTTTGATGTTTCAGAAAATCAATTAAATGGTCAAATTCCATTGTCTATAGGGGAGTTATCATCTTTGAAGTTGTTTGATGTTTCAGAAAATCAATTAAATGGTACTTTTCCTCTATCGTTTGGACGACTAGAAAGTTTGGAAACTCTGGATTGTGGGTATAATCTATTAGAAGGAGTTGTATCAGAAACCCATTTTTCTAATCTCACGAGATTGACAACTCTAGCAGCATCACACAATCGGCTTAGATTTGAACCAAACTTAAGCTGGATTCCCCCATTTCAATGTGAAAGGATCGAATTGGGTCACTGGCATCTTGGCCCAAAGTTTCCCCAGTGGTTAAAATTCCAAAAGAAATTGTCTTATTTGGATATCTCCTATGCAGGAATTTCAGATGTCATACCCACTTGGTTTTTGAACCTTCCTACTCAATTTGAATCTTTAAACCTTTCCTCGAATCAACTTAGAGGAGAGGTTTCATATTTGAATGTGAGAAACTCTGTTGATTTGAGTTCAAACCGATTCATAGGCCCATTGCCAAGAGTATTCTCAACTTTACTATTTCTAATTTTATCAAATAATTCATTTTCGGGATCTCTTTTTGAATTGGTTTGTAATTCATCAAGTGAGGAATTGATAGAAGTTCTTTACATTGATAAAAATCTTATCTCAGGAGATATTCCAGATTGTTGGAATCATTGGCAGCGTTTGAACCTTTTAAATTTGGGAAGCAACAATTTGACCGGCAAAATCCCACCTTCTTTATGGCATCTAAATCTTAAAATGTTAAACCTTCGAAACAATACAATATTTGGAAAATTGCCATCCACATTGCAAAATTCTCCAAATTTGATTATGTTTGATCTTAGTGAAAATCATTTCAGTGGAAGTGTACCAGCATGGATTGGTGATAAGCTCTCAAACCTTGTGATTCTAAGCCTTCGATCAAATAACTTTGATGGACGTATTCCTCATAAAATTTGTGATCTTCAGTTTCTTCAAAACTTGGACCTTGCCCACAACAACATTTCTGGAGTTATTCCAAAATGTTTTAATAATTTAAGTGCAATGGCCACAGCAAACAAAAGGAATAATTTTGTTCTTGGGGAGTCTGTATATGCAGCCTCATTTTTTTTGAACGCATTATTGGTGTTGAAAGGACGAGAGGATGAATATGGTAGAACATTAGGACTTGTTACTAGCATGGACCTTTCAGCTAACAGTCTCACCGGAGAGATCCCCAAAGAAATTGGTAGTCTCGTTGGACTACTGTCTTTAAATTTTTCAGGGAATCTCCTAACAGGAAATATACCAAACAGCATTGGCAAGATGGAGTTAATGGAATCTCTTGATTTGTCCATGAATCGACTAAATGGTGAAATCCCTCCAAGTTTCTCCAGTTTGAATTTCTTGAATCACTTCAATGTGTCCTACAACAACTTGACAGGACAAATCCCAACAAGCACTCAGCTTCAAAGCTTTGAAAACTTGTCTTACGTGGGCAATCATCTTTGCGGACCTCCTCTCACTAAGAACTGCACCTCAAAAGGTATTCCAATTGACGTCGCAAATAATGGAAGTAGCAGGGAAGGAAGTAAAGTGAATTGGCTTTATGTCAGCATAGTTCTCGGCTTTGTAATGGGATTTTGGGGTGTAGTGGCTCCCTTGTTTTTCATCAGGTCTTGGAGGCATGCATACTATCGAAAGTTGGACCATGTTGGACGAAAGCTGTATGTGTCTTGGGCTACTATGGGTATGTAGTTTGATGGGAAAAAAACATGTGTAAACATGTTGGTCTAAAGTTGGTATAATTTACTGGAGATTGGATCAAAGTGTGTTTTGATTATGTATGAATATGTTTTGCTGTATTTCTTTAATTTACAATGAAAATAATTTCAACAAAAAAAGTTGTTTGATAAATTCCATCAGCTGCTTAGCTTAATAAATGAGTAGACGTGGCAGCCATAGATCTGGTCTTCTTCCTCCTTGATCCTTCAAATTAGGAGTAACAAAAATAGTAGTAAATAGGATTAGCCAATTTTTTTTCTGTCATTTTCTAACTGTTGCCAATGGATCTCAACAAAAAAAGAGTTCAGCTGTTGCTCTTCATCCTTGGACTCACCCTTCTCAGTAAGACAGGTAACAACCTCAAAACGTCGTCGTTTTTGCATTTGGTCTGGAAAATAAAAGAAGTCGTAAATGTTGGAATTTAAATCTCCAAGTTAATTTCAAGTTTGTAAAATTTAATGTACTTGATTGTTTTCTCTTCTTTGTTAGCTTTTATGGATCAAATTGGTATACTGGTTAGAATTATTTCGATTTTTTATTTTAAAGTATATATTTGGATTCAACACATTCAAACATGACAATGAGCATAGAATCTTTCAAAAATATATGAAACAATTTATAAAAGTTTTAATATACTCGTGTGAAATACATACCCGACAAAAATCCTTTCAAGTTATCGGGATTCCAACCACCCCAGCCATATAGGGTGGTTTTTTGTTTTTAAAAATTGAGTTTGGAGCAAAGTGAATCGAGTTTTTAACGAGGGCTACATTAGCTAGGGGCAGGCACCTGGAAAATTTTCTATTTATATCTTTTAAAATTTTTAAAATTTTAAATTAGTAAAAGTAAAATTGCACTTTGGTCTCTTTAGAAAATGATAAAATTTTGATTTAATCCTTTAACAATTATAAAGATATAAGCTATTAAAACAGTGAAATTGCATTTTTATATCTTCAATTTACTATCAGAACGGAATGTTTCGATCAGTACGTGGTACCAAAATAGTATCAAGTAATATAGATTGAAGTTCTATATTGACACTTTATGATTTAGTTTTTAAATCCGATAATAATAATCCTCTCCCCTAACTAAAACAACCTTTTCAAATAATTAAAAAATAATTATTAATCTCCATTCACGAAAATGGAATACATTTTATTGTCAATCATTTATCTTTTCGGAAAGCATCCACAGTTAGAAGATTAATCACTATTACCGATGATGGATACCCGAAAAAAATAATTTTTAATCCCGCTCACGAAAATGGAACACATTTTATTGTCACTCATTTAACTTTTCAGAAAATATCCACGGTTAGAAAATTAATCAGTGATATCAATGATGAATATCCTGATTACGGCAAGAAAAATAATTTTTGAGATTGAGAAAAACATATTTAAGTTGAAGTTTTAAAAAGTAATATTTTAAGTATTAAAAAGAAACTTCAGTTCTCCAATCACAAGTAAACACTTCTTTACATTTTCATCCATATCGTGAGGGGCTCGGCATTGATAATAGTAAAATTATATTTTGGCCCTCTTAAAAATAATAAAAATTTAATTTAATTCTTTAAAAATTATAAAGATATAGGCTATTAAAATAGTGAATTGTATTTTTATTATCATTAAAACATATAGTTTAATTTTGGCCACCCAAAAAAAAAAATCTGACTCCATGATAAATTGATTTATTTTCAATAAAAGTTGAAGTAGTATTCGTTATCAAAATTTTGCTTTTCTTACTCAAATTCCGTGTTTTCCATTTTCTTTTCCTTCTCTTTTTTCTCCTTTAGCTTTTCTTTCTTTATCCCACCTAGTTTGGGATTAGAATTTTTTTTTATGTTAAACCTTCGAAATAATAGCATGTTTGGAGAATTACCCTCCACGTTGCGAAATTCTGGTGGTTTAATTATGCTTGATCATAGTGAAAATCATTTCAGTGGAAGTGTACCAGCATAGATTGGTGATAAGCTCTCAAACCTTGTGGTTCTAAGCCTTCGATCAAATAACTTTGATGGTCATATTCCTCATAAAATTTGTGATCTTCAATATCTTCAAAACTTGGACCTTGCCCACAACAACATTTCAGGAGTTATTCCAAAATGTTTCAATAATTAAAGTGCAATGGCCACAAAAAACAAAAGCAATAATGAAGTTTTTGCACCGCTAGTCATTAATTTCCCATTTACTTTTAAAGCATTATTGGTGTTGAAAGGACGAGAGCATGAATATGTTAGCACACTGGGACTTGTTATCAGCATGGACCTTTCAATTAATAGTCTTACAGCCCAAAGAAATTGGTAGTCTCGTTGGACTATTGTCTTTAAATTTTTTAGGGAATCTCCTAACAGAAAATATACCAGACAACATTGGCAACATGAAGTGGATGGAATCTCTTGATTTGTCGATGAATCGATTGAATGGTGAAATCCCTCCAAGTTTCTCCAAATTGAATTTCTTGAACCACTTCAACGTGTCCTACAACAACTTGACAGGACAAATCCCAACAAGCACTCAGCTTCAAAGCTTTGAAAACTTGTCTTACGTGGGAAATCATCTTTGTGGACCTCCTCCCACTAAAAACTGCAGTACAAAAGGTTTTCAACTGATGTTATGAATAATGGAAATAATGGAAGTAGCAGTGAAGGAAGTAAAGTGAATTGGCTTTATGTCAGCATAGTTCTTGGCTTTGTAATGGGATTTTGGGGTGTAGTGGCTCCCTTGTTTTTCATTAGGTCTTGGAGGATTACATACTATCGAAAGCTGGACCATATTTGTGGTAAACCATATGTGTTTTGGGCTACTATGGGTATGTAGTTTGAAGGGGGGAAAAGCATGGATAATTGATGCATTTGACCTAGGTGTGCTATACATGATTGTTTGGTGCTAAAAGATTAGTTTTAGCGTCTGTCCTTTAATTGGACTCGTGGATGTGCCAACAAGGCAGCCCACTTGCTTGCGTGAGTGGCTTTGTTATATGCAAACCATACGTAATGTGATACTTTTCCTTTTGCATCTTCTTTGAAGAATGTTGAAATCATGTTTTATATTGATAAGAATGAGGATTGTGGGCAGTAAGTTTGGGTGTATGGGGCCAACCTGTTGGCTTGGGTTTAGTAGTTGGTCTCCTCTTTATGTTTGCTTTTGTTTTGCGACTTAATCTTTAATGAATTTCTTCTTTAAAAAAATAGTAATTTTAGACAAGCATAAAAGTATAGGATTAAACTACACCTAAGGTTATTCTAAAATAGGGTTTGTCCTATTTTAGTTACTCTAATTTTTTTTTTCAATTTAGTCATTCTAATTAATATAATTGTTTGAATTAGTTACTGCCGTTAAACATTTAATCCAACAACGGATTGTTGATGTGGCATATGAGCCAATTAAATGATGACTCGTGACACTTTCTTTTGACTTTTGACAAAAAACTTAAGAAACCTCTTTATAATTAATCCAAAACACTTTTTCACCTTTTTCTTCTCTATGCAACTCAAAAAGGAAAAATCAGAACAGGGCATCTCAAATCTACATGCCCTTGGCTAGTTTCTCAACAATGGATCTATGGCAACTATCAAGGATAACCCACCATACATACACAAATAATTAAAGAAGAGTGAACATATATAAATAAGAATGGATCTATGGCATGGATAGGGCAAGGATAAAAGCTTCAACCTTTATAATTCTTTATATGCAGGCAATTTGAAATTTCAGGAGCTTTTAAAGAAGGCAATAGATTCTCTGTGTAGGATATTTTCTTTGCTTTCTAATTGCTTTCAATGTAAATCAGTTAAATTATAAATTCTCTTTTTTTTATTTAAATAATGACATTTATGAATAAAATAATGACGTTTATGAAAGGTGTAAATAGCTCAAATACAGTTACTATTTATAGGGAATCAATACAAGAGTTCTGTTCACCTAATTAAATAATGATAATTAAATAAAAAATACAGCTTCCACTCTACTAAGAGGTGGTGGTACACCTTAGGGGTTGCTGGTTTCCGTCTCATTTACCTGCCACTTCTCTTCTTCCCTTCCATTAACAAGGAATCCCGAAGCTCCTCCAACAACATAACCATTATGTGGTCTACTTTTCCCTCGGTTGTCTGCTAGCCATTGATAACTTCATGTATACAGTTGGCGTTAAACCACTTTCCATTTCAACATATTCCCTCCTTTGTGCAAGCCAATTGGTGTTCGACGCCATCTTTTCAGTGGTTATCAACACCGAAAAGCTCGGTATCCTTGTTAGAGTAGTTAGTAAAACTGTTAGTAGTTGTTAAAGCTGTTGTATGATTAGTTTAACAGTTGAGCAATTGAGCAGTTAGTTATGCTTACGTTTGTGTATAAAACTATGAGAAGTCTGTACTCAAGGATATGACTTTTACAATGAAATAATTTCTAAGTCTGTGTTGTTTCTCTAAGCTGTTAGTATAGCTTAACATGGTATCAGAAGTTGGTTCTTTCCTGGTGTCTTCTTAAGTTTTTTTTCTCTCTCTTTCATAGACCCTCCATCCAGTCCGTCTGTTGTGCTTGGTTTCAAACACTTAAGCATTATTTGGTAACTTAACTTGGTTTTCAAGTGCCCAAAGCAGACTTGTCACTGTTCATTCGAGTATCAGTGGGAACGTGTCTACTGCTCATGGTATATGTAGATGATATTGTGCTCACTGGGAGCTCTGTGCATGACATAGGTGAGGTGGTCCGCCAGCTTCACAGTAAGTTTGCTCTAAAAGATATGGGTGATCTTAGTTTCTTCTTAGGGGTTGATGTACAAAGAACAACTCAAGGGCTATTGCTTAGCCATTCCCCAGTACGTATTTCCAGCATCAAACATCGAGCCACCGACGTAGTGTCCCATCCACTGACAAAGTGTCTTGCAGGAGATGTGCATTCAACACCGCTACCAAACATGGGCTGTTTCGTGTTTTGTAACCTGCTAATCGAATGTCGGCCAGGGGTCGTGTATACATCTCGAACACCGGTCGCAAGTACATCATTTGGCGATGTAAATTGTACATATAACTCAATATAAGGTGCTCCACTAGCAAGATGAGTTTGCACCATTGCCTCCAAGCTACGAGCACCTTTTATATTGAACGAGTCATATGTCACCGGATCAACAGAAGAACAAAATCGAGTACGTAATAGACAGAACTTTCATTGGCGTCGTTCTAAAAATTTTATGCCTAATACTTTTACGAAGTTCTGTCAAATCTATGTTCTGGTTAAAAACCAGTCGCACTGTATTTTTCGACAAAAAAACAACACCATTCTCGGTGTGGCAAACCTCACCATCGTAGTAAATAACAGCACTAATATGTTCACTCATATTTGAAACTCTAACCTTCTTAGCCTCTCTAAATTGTTTCTGCTGTGACTTATGCATTCTGAGAACATTGTTTGCCTCATTTATAGCCTCAGCCCAAACATGCTACTGAAGCAAAAGCGCGTCCATGTGGGCGCAATTTCACAAATTCGTCTCATAAGCATCCTGCTAGAAGCGATTTTATACTATTTGCTCAGAAACGTCAAGTTGAAATTATTTTTCCAGGACCTACTGTAGCAAAAGCGCGTCCACGAGGGAGCGATTTCACAAATTCTTCGCGTTTTCAAAAATTCTTCTCAAATAGCATCCTGCTTGCAGCGTTTTTTTATACTATTTGCTTAGAAATGTCAACTCGAAATTATTTTTTCAGGACCTACTGTAGCAAAAGCCCGTCCACGTGGGCGCGATTTCACAAATTCTTCTCATAAAGCATCCTACTTGAAGCGTTTTTTTTAACTATTTGCTCAGAAACGTCAACTCAAAATTATTTCTTTTAGGACCAACTGTAGCAAAAGTGCGTCCACAAGGGTGCGATTTCACAAATTCTTCTCATAAAACATCCTGCTTGAAGCGTTTTTAAATTATTTGCTCAGAAACGTCAACTCGAAATTATTTTTCCAGGACCTACTATAGCAAAAGCGCGTACACGTGGGCGCGACTTCAAAAATCCTTTTGATAAATCATCTTGCTTTGATTTTATCTTAAAAACCCATAAACACGAAACGTAATCCAATTTTGAATAAGTTTTAATTAATTTAATTACGAAACCCTAAACCCTAATCCCTTATTTGTTTACTTTTTTCTCCAAAAACCCTAAAAATCCTAACGTGGAAAACATGGCTAAATCATGTCCCCAGGAGCGTTCTACGTGGTAGCAAATTGCTTCCACGTCAGTGCGCTTTGCTGACGTGGACATAAAGCACTCTGACGTGGACGCGATTTGCTAACACGTCCCCTGACATCGTGCTGACATGGATGCAATTTAGGGGAAAAGGGCCCATTCCGGTAAATAATAAAATACCGGGCCCATTTCGCTAAATTTTTTAAAAAATGGCTTTTTTTGGTATTTTTCCCTTTATAAGACGATTGAATTGAAATTTTTTTTATTTTCGAGATAAAATTATAATTTCACTATATATTAACTTATAGTTTTTTTTATTTATAACAAACTAAATTAAAAATTTTCAACTTTGGCTGTCAGTGCCCTTTTGATTCCCTACAAACTTCTAAAATTGATTTTTTTTTATGCAATAAGAAAAATGATTGATACAGAATGGAAAGAAAAAAATTCGACTGTTTTAACAAATTATTACATGTCTTCAATTAGATTCTTCATACATGGATATAATTGGGAGTGTGGATTTGGTTAATATATCAGAGAATATAATTAATGTTGTGGCTGAATATATTGCTAAAGCATTGGGTGAAGATTTGTTTACTGTCATGTGTTTTGCTATGATGTTGGATCATGTTTTGTCCTATATTACTCTGATATTCAATAGTTATGTTTTTTCATTTAAAATAATATAAATAGCCACTTCACTTGAAGTAGGTCACCATATCAATGTCATTAGCCATATCAATTATTTTTTTTATTTAACTATTGTAAAGAAACATTACTATGAACAACAAATTAAAGGTAACTTAAAAATAAAATTAAGGGCCGCAATTCTTGGCAACCTTATGTTTGCGCTGCTATTTGCAATTTTTGGGCTATTTTATCGATCAATATAATACAAAATTCTTATAGCATTAGACCCACACCAAGTCATGTAGTTCCATTATATAACCAATTTTGACCCTGAGCTTAATTCCAAGTCCAACCATTAGCCCCAAATGTGCGCATGTTATCATCAAGTAAAATAAACTTATACTTGAAGATTTTTTGCAAATTTGATTTAATCTTTTAAAAATTATAAAGATATAAGCTGTTAAAACAGTAAAATTATATTTTTACTATCGTAAAAATTACAATTTGATTTCAGTTCTCCTAAAAAAAATTTCTGGCTAATTTTTAAATAGCAAATAAACCATGAGATTGGGATTTATTCCAATGACTTAGTTGATTTTAAACTAGTGTTTAAGAAACCAAACTTAATTAACATTTTTAAAATTAATTTTATTGTTACAAGACTATCGAAGTGGATATATTCTTTTAATTTCAAATGTCACACCATTAAATTTAATAGAATAATTTTAATGGCAATAACTATTTGACTTTGATTTTTAAATTCAAAAAAATATAGGGATTAAATTTTTAAAAATAAAAGTAAGAGACTAAAATCCAAATATATAAAATGTAGAGTGACTTAGAGCATATTTTAACTTTCAAATTTTTATTTTGTAATTTAATATAAACAAATAATCAAGAGCTCGAAAGCCACACTAAAGTATATAAAAGTTTTATTTTTCTCTTAGGAAAAAGTTTGGGAATGCAAGAAGTAGTAATGGTTTTCAAAATTTTGCTTAATAATAGCCAAACATTTAGAAAAATATTCTGATTCAATTTCCATGTCTTCCATTTTCTTTTCTTTCTTTTGGCTTTTAAGACCTAAAAAGTAAAGAAAGTGGGAGTGGGACTTAGTTTTCAAACTTTTATCTCCATTTGTAGTTTTAAACTTGTCAACCTTAAATTAAGTTTTAGTTTGATTAATATTGATTTTATTGTCAATGAAGGAAGATATAGACTTTAGCGTACTTAAATGTGTTTCCAGAAACAAGGTTCGAAAAATATTTGATACACTATGTATTTAAGGTATAATAATTTTTTTTTTTAAAATGGAACACAAATTTATAATTATACCTATGGAATTATAAAAGTGTACCATTAGAGTACCAAATACTCACCCAACAAAATAATTATTCGAAATATATCAAGGGTGATCATAATTCAATTTGGGTTGACTTTGAAGAAATATTTCAATTTATCTTAGAGTATTTTTGTTTTGTAAACTCAAATCGAATTGAATATAAAAAAATGAATCAAAACTGATCAAATTCCATCGGTTCAAATCGGGTCAATCCATCGATTTTCTTCTTTTCAAAAGGTTTTTGAAATTTTAAAATTAAATTTATTTATTTGAATAAATATTTGATGAATTTCAAAATTTGTAAGTAATTTCAAGAGACGGTTTTAGTATCTCACTTTCTTGTTTCAATTTTTTTTCTAAAGATGTGGTTTTTTTTCAAATTTTCTCATAAATTTATTTGATTTAATACACATGGTTCCACTAAAAAAAATTTAAACTTCAAAAATAGTTTTTATTTAATTCTAATTTATATTTTAAAATTTATTTATTAGAACTATTTATAGTTTTTACAAATATAATTATATTCAAATCATATTTTTTATATTATTTATTTTTAATATAATTATTTTTTAATTTGTAAAATTTTAATAACCTAATTTTTCCTAAATCAATTATTTATCCAATCAAAATAATTACGAATGCTAGCATTATGAATGGATAAATTTTAAAAGGCTAGATTTTTTAAAAATCTCAAAAATTTTAAAATTCTTGGTTCAAACACAGTCTAAATACTTTTTTGCAAAAACTTTAAAAAGGAAATTTTGGGGTATATAGAAATTATATTCAACAAACTATAAATGCTATTTTGGAAAATTGGGGTCTTGGAAGAAAATTCATTGCCCATGAGGAAAATTTAAGCCGGAAATATGAGCTCTTTATAATATATTATATATTAATTTGATTCATTTAAAGTTTTATTTTTCTACAAGAATTAAGTTCATGATAATAAGAAAAGAAAGTTTAACTTTTATTTATTAATAAAATATATATTCCCTTTGAAATAAAATTCAATTATTTTTTACTTTTTATTTTAACTTTTCATTTTGTTTTAATTTTTAAATTATTTGCTAATATGAGATATGAGATAAAATAGTACTACATTAGCAAAAGGTACATATGAATTGCTGTAACACCTTGAATAATTTATTTCTGTTTCTGTGAATCTTAATACAAATGTGTACTTGTTTTAGTGGTTAAGTGTTTTGGATATGTGTATGAGGTATTGGGTTCATATCCCATTCTTTGGAAATTTTATTATTTTTTATCCTAGCCTTATCCCTGTTGGGTAGGCTTATGTAATATTGTTTGTAAATTCATACTAGAATGGGCTTACTGGTCTGGTGGTAAGGAGTTAGTTTGTTGGAGGTTTTGTGTTTGAATCCCTGTGCGAGTAAGGATGTTAATTTTTGATTCGGGTGTTTAGTAGAGGTTTGGTAGAACCGAAATTCTGAGGTAGTTGTGGGTGGGGAGTGGGAGAAAATTCAGGGATATGTCGTGTGAGTGTCGAAGGTGTGGCTGTGCGCGAGACATGGCCGTGTGATAGTGAATGTGTAGTCGTGTAGGCCACAAAGGCTAGGCCAGATTGGACATGTGGGTTTTGGGCTAGGCTGTGTGGCCCACAAGAGCAAGGCCAATTTGGGCGTGTGGGCCCACACGAGAATATGGGCCAAAAATTCTAAAATTTTTCTTAGGATCGCACGGGTTGTTCTGATCGACTATGGGCCTACTGTAGGGTCGGTAAGGGCTAATCAAACCCTATTATACGAGATCTAATATGTGGATAGTCTGATCTGAGTAGGATACTGATATATATGTCTAATTGTTTGTGTAAGCATATACGATATCTATATACGAGCATGTTAGACATGTAATTCTGTTATATCTATTGTCTGTATTCTATATCTGTATGTGGGGATGAGATTTGTATATGTGGAGGAAGTGATATGTACGGTGACCTTAAGCCTATATTCTGGCAGCTTGACTACATATTATCTGTTATGTATCGCATCGACATTATATGGTGTGTAGGAATGGATGAGTGTTTTTAACCTCATATGGTGTGATAGGATGGATGGAGATGGTGGGTAAAGGATGAGGGTAGGATTCTGTATAACTGTCTAGATTATCTGATTCTGATATTTGAATCTATTAAGGACTTTGGTCCGTATTTGTATTTTTTCCGCTTATGAGAATTTTGTGTAAAATAGCATGTCTATCTCTGTTGGGTTACACACTGAGTTTACAAAAACTCACCTCTGTTTGTCCATTTTATTCAGGTAACCATCGGACATAGGCGGGTCGGTGTGACGGAGGCTTAGGGTGACCACTAGTTTAAACCTGCCTTTGAGTTTCCAGTATTTTTTAATTTTGGATTTATTTGAGAGTTTTGTAACTTTTGGGACTCTCTGGATTGTATGGTTTTAACTGTTGTTTTTGGTTTTTGGTTGTTTTCTATCCTACGATGATTGTCGAAAATGATTTACAAAAACAAAGGTTTTTCTGTAAATACGAACTGGGTTTCCAAAATATAACGATTTTTAAGATTTTCGCTGCAAATTATGTTTTGGCAAATGAATAAACTAACGACAGTTTCGATAATGAATAAGTAAATGAATATGTTTTGCAAAATTTGGACACTCTATATCAAGTAACTTCACAAGGTTTTTGTCAAAGTAAAAACAGTTTCAAAACCCTTCTTCGTAACACTCTCCGATTCGACCATAACGTCTAGGCTAGGTTTGGGGTGTTACAATTGTGGTGCTGATGACAAGTTAGCATCTAGCATCCTACATTAGTGGCACAAGGATATGTTTGGGTAAAGAATTTATAGGAGAGATTTCATTTGTGTAATTTTAAAAATGAATTTATTTGTATAAATATTTTGAAGAAATTCAAATTTTTTAGATAATTCCAAGAGGGAATTTTAGTAGTTCGAGTTTCACTTATGAAGGTGGTTTTTCAAAATTCCTCCAAATTTTTTATTTGATTTAATACACATTGTCTAATGATGTCTATATTGAATATTTTTATATTATTTATTTTAATATAATTAATCTTCTTTTATAATTATTTTTTAATTTTTAAAATTCTATTAACCTAATTTTTTTCTAAATTATTTATTTTTTCAAACAAAGCAATGTTTAAATCCCAACATTTTGAATTTATGAATTCTAAAATTCTAGCATTTTAAAAATATCAAAAAATTGAAAATTCTTCATCGAAACACAAGTTATAGTATTGAAAAATATGAAAAGTATAAAGGATTGATTAAGTCTCGGAATAAGTGTGATAATTTTGGCAATTTATTGAACCAAAATTATGGTCTATATTGTTTATGTGGATTGTATATATCTAGCCCATCAAAGAAAATCATATCACTTGGGAACATAATTGGAAGATCAGATCACAATTGATCATCTTTATCTAATTTTTTCGATCGTGGATATTGGATTGAATTGGAACATGTCATTTTTAACTGTCAAGAGTCCATGTTTATCTTGTTTATTATTATCCTATTGTGTTCAGCTTATCTTATTGTTGTTTAATAAGAATTTTGATAAATCTTCTTTATGTTAGCAAGCCTTGAAATATTCTATATAATTTAGAAACTTGTATAGATTATGTATTGACAGAGATATAGCACATAATTTGTTTAAGTGTGGTACTTAATTTTATGAGTGCATTGGGATATTTTATCGATCAATATAATACAAAATTCTTATAGCATTAGACCCACACCAAGTCATGTAGTTCCATTATATAACCAATTTTGACCCTGAGCTTAATTCCAACCATTCGCCCCAAATGTGCGCATGTTATCATCAAGTAAAATAAACTTGTAATTATCTCCCGTGGATATATCATATGCGGAGAGTTTTGACATAAGTTTTCTTTCGGATTTATACGTGAGGATTAACCTTAGCGGCCTCACTTTTGAAGATAATTTGTTGTGAATTCTTGATTTATGGACTTGATACAGCGCCTTGCGAACATGGACATGTGGGATCATGTTTCAGCGGGCGTGTGTAATTAAAGAAAAAAATATTAAATCTATCAGGGAATTTCGTAGGAAATATACCAAACAACATTGGCAAAATGGTGTTAGATGGAATCTCTTGATCTGTCAATGAATCGATTGAATGGTGAAATCCTTCCAAGTTTCTCCAATTTGAATTTCTTAAATCACTTCAATGTGTCCTACAATAACTTGACAGGACAAATCCCAACAAGCACTCAACTTCAAAGCTTTGAAAACTTGTCTTGCATGGGCAATCATCTTCGCAGACCACCTCTCATTAAAACCTGAAGCACAAAAGGTATTCCAACTGATGTTGCAAATAATGGAAGTAGCAGTGAAGGAAGTAAAGCGAATTGGCTTTATGTTAGCATAGTTCTTGGCTTTGTAATGGGTTTTGTGGTATAGTGATTCCCTTGTTTTTCATCACTATTGAAAGTAGGACCATGTTGGTCGAAAGTTGTATATGTTGTAGAAAATAACTAAATTAGTTATTTAGATATTTGTGCACAGTTAGTTACAGTAGTGAGTTGTATAGTGTGATTAGCAATGTAATTAGTTACACCTTAGCTATATATATTCTATAGCTCTATTCAATTGTAAATATGATTGATTGAATAAAGAAAATATTCTTTACATTTCTTTTTCATCATCTTAACATGATATCAGATTCCACCATCACCATTGATTTCAGCAATCCTCTCTATCTTCATCCTTCCGATACTCCCGGGATCATTCTCGTCTCCCATCAACTCACCGGCACAGATAACTATTGTGTTTGGAGCCGTTCTATGTGTATTGCTCTTCTTGCGAAGAACAAACTCGGATTTATAGATGGATCTTGCAAACGCGACTCTCTTTCTCCAGATCTGCAATCGCAATGGGATCGTTGCAATGCTCTTGTTCTCTCTTGGATCATCAATACTGTTTCCAAGGAACTCTCTGCTGGAATCGTTTTTGCCTTTAGTGCAGCTTTGGTTTGGAAGGACTTACACGAAAGGTATGATAAGGTTGATGGCTCTCGTGTTTATTATCTTTATCGATCTATTTCCACTCACACACAAGGTACTTCATCTGTTGCTACTTATTTCACAAAGCTCTGCCTTCTCTGGGATGAGTATGATATTATTATGCCTTCATCTACTTGTGATTGTGACCTTGCAAAAAAGACTGCTCAACATTCTCAGCAGCGTCTTTTTCAATTTCTTATGGGTTTGAATGAAACTTATGCAAATGTTCGAAGTCAGATCTTATTGATACAACCTCTTCCCTCTGTCAACAATGCTTATTCTATGGTGATTCGTGATGAAGATCAACGCGAGCTTGCCTCTCCTACCTTTTCTGATTCCACTGTTCTGCTTTCCTTCAAACCTACTTCTTCCTCCTCCAAGAAGCGTTATAATGGCATCTGTGAGCATTGCAAACTTTCGGGTTACAAGATTGAGAATTGTTATAGGCTTACTGGTTTTCCCCCTGATTTCATGTTCACTAAAAAGAAATCACCAGCAGCCAATCATGTTGTTACTGCTACTGACAGTGATGATACTGCAGATATAGCTACTCATTCAGCTCCTCTGGCTCCTACTTTTACTCCTGAGTAGTATCAACAGATTCTTTCTCTTCTCAGCAAGGATTCTGCTTCATCCTCTCAACCTGTGGCTCATATGGCAGGTACCTCCCCTGTTAGTGATCCATTTTCCTAGATTCTTGACACTGGGGCTTCAAATCACATGACATTTGTTTTCAATTCTTTGAATTCACCTGTTGCTTGTTCCGCTAATACTTATGTTAAATTGCCTACTGGAAAATCTGCTACTATCACTCACATTGGTACTCGTTCCCTCACCCCAACTCATCATTTGACTGATGTACTATATATTCCCTCTTTTAACTTCAACCTTATCTCTATCTCAAAGCTCACTAAGGATCTCAATTGTTTTGTTTCCTTTTATCCTTCCTTCTGTGTTTTGCAGGACCTTTGCAGTGGAAGGATGATGGGGATTGGTAAGGAGAAGGATGGCCTCTACATACTTTTACCTCACACAATTTCAAATCTAGTCAATACCAATGTAACCACTTCTTTGGTTTCAGAATCTAGTGTTACTTCTTTGTCATCGTCTAAGCATGTTGATTCCTCTTTCTGGCATGCTAGACTTGGTCATACATCTTTATCCAAGTTGAATAAAATTTCTTCTCTACATTCTATTTTTCATTCTCAACATGATCTTACTTATTGTACTGTTTGTCCTTTAGCTAAGCAATCTCGCTTACCTTTTCCACTAAGTGAATCAGGATCAAAAACTGCATTCTCCCTTATTCACATTGATCTTTGGGGAGCATATCATTTTTCTACTCATTCTGGGCATAGATATTTTTTGACTATTGTTGATGATAAGACTAGGATGACTTGGATTTTTCTACTAAAACTTAAGAGTGATGCCTTTCTTGTCTTAAAGGATTTCATTAGTCTTGTTAAAACTCAATTTTCTGGGGTAGTCAAGATCATTAGGAGTGATAATGGGAGTGAATTCTTTACCAAGGAGGGTACACCTTTTTTTCATTCTCTTGGCATCATTCATCAATCATCTTGTGTTCACACACCACAACAGAATGGTGTGGCAGAACGTAAACATAGACATCTTTTAGATGTAGCAAGGGCACTCAAATTTCATTCAAATGTTCCAGTCAAATTTTGGGGTGAATGTGTGTTAACTGCTTGTTATTTAATCAATAGATTACCCTCTTCTGTTCTTCATTGGAAGTCACCATATGAAATGTTATATGATAAACCACCTTCCTTGTCACATTTAAAAGTTTTTGGTTGCCTTTGTTTTGCTACTATCACCCCTTTTCATGATAAATTCTCTCCAAAGGCAATACCATCTATTTTCATGGGGTATTCTTTAGTACAAAAGGGTTATCTTTTGTTTAATCCTATTTCTCAGAAATTTTTTATCAGTCGAGATGTTGTTTTCCATGAACATGTTTTTCCCTTCAAAACTCCTCCTAAGGATCAACCAATGTTTCCTCTGGATGTAAATGTTTTTGGACCACTTGATGATTCCAATTTTCTTCCTTTTACCATTACATCTTCACATACACCTTCAACATCTCATCTCATCTCACTCCTATACAACCACCATCCTCACTATCCCCACAATCATCACCACTCATATCATACACTTCTCCTACCACACAATTAACACCACCACCACCACCACCGCAACCTCCCCAACCCTTACGCCAAAGCACCCGAACTCACAAACAACCTGGTTGGATGGACGACTACATTTGTTCCACAAAATCCTCATCATCAACTTCCTCCACTGCAGCACAAGGTCAGTATGCCATCTCTAATTTTATCTCCTATTCTCATTTACCTTCACATACTCAATGTTTTTCCTCATCCATCACTCGTACACCTGAACCTCAAACCTATTCCGAGGCAATTAAACATAATTGTTGGCAAGTAGCAATGCAACAGGAAATTGAGGCATTGGAAGCAAACGGCACATGGGCTGTTGTCCCTTTGCCACCTGGAAAGATCCCCATTTGCTGCAAATGGGTGTATAAAGTTAAGTATCATTCTGATGGCTCAATCGAGTGTTACAAGGCCAGATTAGTTGCCAAAGGGTACAATCAAAGGGCTGGGATTGATTTCCAGGATACTTTCTCTCTAGTTGTAAAGCAAGTAACGGTCTGTGTTGTTATTGCACTAGTTGCATTATATAATTGGCCTCTTGTACAATTAGGTGTCTACAATGCTTTCCTCCAGGGTGACCTTCATGAAGAAGTCTACATGGCTTTACCACAGGGATTTGCTAATCCAGGGGGCAATCAAGTATGTAGATTACTCAAATCCCTTTATGGCTTGAAACAGGCATCGAGACAATGGAACCTAAAACTTAGTGAGGCTCTCATCAACACTGGATACAATCAAAGTAAGCATGACTACTCATTGTTTACCAAAACAGTGGGTAACAAAATTGTGATAATGCTCATATATGTTGATGATCTCTTGATCACTGGGAATGATAGGGAACTAATTGAAGAACTTCAAGCCATTCTACATCAGAATTTCAAAATGAAGGATCTGGGAACACTCAAATATTTCCTTGGGATAGAGATAGCAAGATCGACAGAAGGAATCATAATGAATCAGAGGAAATATGCCTTAGAACTCATAGAAGACATTGGTTTGAATAATGCAAAGCCAGCAAACACTCCTCTTGAGCAGAATCTAAAGTTAACCAGTGCTGAATATGATGAAGCACTTCAATTGCAGCAAGATGATATTGAACTGGAAGATGCAAGTATATATCAAAGGCTTATAGGTAGACTCTTGTACTTGACAAATACTAGGCCAGATATTGCCTTTGCCGTTCAACATCTCAGTCAATTTATGCACAAGCCAAAAAAATCTCATTATGAAGCAGCTATACGAATTGTGAGATACATTAAGAAGAATCCTGGACAAGGAATCTTACTTTCAGCAGCAGGAAGACCAGAGATAAATGCCTATTGTGACTCAGATTGGGCATCATGCAGCATGACAAGGAAATCTGTCATAGGTTTTTGTATCAAGCTTGGTGATTCATTAATCTCGTGGAAATCTAAGAAGCAAAACACGATATCGAGATCTTCTGCAGAAGCAGAATATAGGAGCATGGCAGTTACAGTTGCTGAGCTTATGTGGATTAAAGGCTTATTGTCAGAACTGGGTGTTGAAGTAACCAAACCAATGATGTTGCATTGTGATAGTCAAGCAGCAATACAAATTTCTAGTAATCTAGTATATCATGAGAGGACGAAGCACATAGAGATAGATTGTCATTTTATCAGAGAAAAAATACAGAGGGGGCACATTCAAAACAGGCACATTTCAACAAGAGAGCAAATGGCAGATTTATTGACAAAGGGTTTGAGTATTCCACAACACAAATATCTAGTTAACAAGTTGGGAGTGAAAGACATTTTTTCACCCATCAACTTGAGGGGGCATGTAGAAAATAACTAAATTAGTTATTTAGATATTTGTGCACAGTTAGTTACAATAGTGAGTTGTATAGTGTAATTAGCAATGTAATTAGTTACACCTTAGCTGTATATATTCTATAGCTCTATTCAATTGTAAATATGATTGATTGAATAAAGAAAATATTCTTTACATTTCTTTTTCATCATCTTAACATATGTCTGGGGCTACTATGGGTATGTAGTTTGATGAAAAAATACATGTATAATTAAGGTTTGTGTGTATGTAATTGATTATATAAGATTCAGATCTCAGATCTATTAAATGTCTCATTTTAAAAGGGGTTATATGAACTTTAATATTCTTTACTAGTTCATGATTTCCCTTTAACAATGGCATTTGAGGTTGATATAATTTACTGAAGTTTGGATCGAAGTATGTTTTGATTATGTATGAATATGTTTTGTCGTACTTCAAAATGTTTTTCAACAAAAAATGTTAAAAAACAGTTTGAAGTGTTTGATAAATTCCTTCAGTTGATTAGCTTAATAATTGAGTAGACGTGGCAGTCATAGATCTGGTCTTCTTCCTCCTTGATCCTTCAAATTAGGAGTAACAAAAATAGTAGTAAATAGGATTAGGCTTCTTTTTTTTTTTTTCTGTCATTTTCTAACTATTGCCAATGGATCTCAACAAAAGAAGAGTTCAGCTGTTGCTCTTCTTCCTTGGACTCACCCTTCCCAGTAAGACAGGAAACAACCTCAAAACGTCCTCCTTTTTGCATTTGGTCTGGAAAATAAAAGTTGTAAATGTTGCATTTCGTTTTCTCTCTTCTTCGTTAGCTTTTATGGATCAAATTAGTATCTCTCATTAGAGTTATTTCAATTTTTTATTTTTATTTTGAAGTATTAGTTCAACACATTCAGACATGAGAATGAGCATATAATCCTTCAAAAATATATAAAATAATTTATAAAAATTTTAATATACTCATATCAAATACATACCCATATTTGAAATTGAGGTTTTCAAAAGTCCATTAAGTTGCCGGGATACCATCCACCCCGGCCATACAAAGATGGTTTTTTGTTTTTAAAAATTGAGTTTGGAGCAAGTTGGATAGAGTTTTTCATGCATTAAAATTTGTAGAGTCAAATCTCTATCTCGTCCAGATATATTGATTATAATGCCACATTTTAATTTTGTAAATAAAATTGGGATTAATTTTGTTAAAGTTAATGTAATAAAAAACATTATGTAAAATTTCATATGAACGGTCATGAGATTAAATAAATATTTTAAGGGTTATAGTTGAAATAAAAAGGTTTGAGTTTGAGTGAATATATTTACTTAAAAATCAAGTTGAAGGATCATGAGCCAACAAAAAACGACTCATTTTACTTCGTCGCCATCCTTATTTAAAATTCACCTTATCTAGTTTTTTTACATAGCTTTTATGTGCTTATTTTGCTCAATTTTAGCTATGTAAGTATTTAGGTCAAAGTATTGTAGAGGCTCTTGTATTATGAGTCAATTACATTTTGTTTCTCTATTTAAAAAATAGGTAAATTAATCCTTATACGATAGATCAAAAAGTAAATTATTCATTTTGTTAAAAATTTCCATTTTTTTTTAAAACTGGTTCTTAAACGTCAACATGAGATACACAAACCACACATTATGAAGCTAAAATTACGAGAATCTCTATTGTAAGAAGTTCATTTTAGTGATGTATATAATTTATTTTTTTCTATTTCATTCGCCAATCTTTCCATGAAAATTTTCTGAGTTAAATTTATATTTCTAAAAAGAAGCATTGATTGCACTAAATTCTCGGGAGACTTCACATGTTATTTGTTTATTTATCCATAAATTTTGATTTAATGTGCAATTATATACATGAACTTTAATTTGATGCAATTATACTCGTGAAATTCTAATTGTGGTTCAAATATATACTTGAAACTTTAATTTTGATTTAACCATACACATTTAAAGAAATAAATAAATCAATGTATTTTTATATTGGATAAATATAATTATTTATATATGCAATATAAAAACATAAAATGATGTTATCAATAATTGTGTTAACAATTTACAAGAATTGGATCAAATCAAAATTTCATGTATAAAATTATACAAAATCAAAATTCAAGTATACAATTGCACATTAAACTATGGTTCATATATAGTTTTGAAATTTATCCCAAAAATAATCTATACCAATGAAGAGTTTCATGATTTCTTTTTTTTTTTTAGGATAACATATATTGAAAAGAAATGTTAACCCTTTTTTTCGGATTCAAATGAAAAATGCATTATATGTAAAATAATTTAAGATAACATTATAAGAAGTATTCCTATTGAAGTCCTTGGATGAGAAAAATTATGTGCGAATACTATTGAGTAAAATATCTCTATGTCTAAACTGCTGACATATGGCTCTCTGATCACCTTGTTTCCTTTCAGTTTTTTCATTCAATGAAATGATTAAATTGAATTTTTAGTCTCTCTGATATGCTTACTATATAAAGGAAGGTCATCAAGTAGTTCTTTCACTCATGCTTCCTTTCTATTTTGTTTTACAGTCAATTGAGGTTGTGAGTGTTTTTTTTTTTTTTTACAAATAATTACTTCGAATTGTTTTTTTGACAGAAAGACTACTTAAACTAGTTACAAAATTTAAATCGACATCCCTAGTAGGGAGGCCTCTTACAAGCATAAATCATACAATTTATAGTGAGTTAGTTTAACCAATCTATCAGCATCATGATTATCATCTGAAGATGTGCCAAACGTGCTAGTGCTCAAATCGTAACAGCAATTGATAGATTCTCTTGATCAAGGTAGAATTAGAATGTTGTCATAGCCATGATCACATAGGAAAGTCAAACCATTCAAGATGCCCCACAATTCGGCATCGAAAATGGAACAATTCCCCAAAAATCTATTAGAGCCCAAAATCCACTTTAACAGGGTATGAAAAACTTTATGGTGTAATAAATATCACTAAACATGGCACTCATAAATGTTAGGATACCCCCTCCAAATAAAACGTATTCTAGAAGATAACTTGATATTTAGTCTTCATGGTCTTGTGTCTGTTGATCTTAGTGTCAATCATTTGAAAGGCCCAAATCCAGATTACTTTGGGAATATATCGTTTCTTGAAGTTCTTGACCTTAGCTCCAATCTTCTCAATCCATCCATTCCCATCTTCGACTCCTTGGTCTTCACTATAACAATTTACAAGATAACGTTTGAAGTGCCAATGGAAACTAGAGCTTTGTTATTCATCTTGATCTTTCGAATAATAAAATTGATCAAGACATATCAGAAATCCTGCAGAGTTTGTCTAGATGTTGTTTAGATTGCTTAAAGTCGATGAATACGTAGATAATCAACTTTCTGGCCATTTAATTGACCAACTTGGGCAATTTAAAAATCTAGCTTTCCTTTATTCAAAAAAATATATATATATAGCTTTCCTGTCCAATTCTATTGTCTATAGGGGAGTAATCATCTTTGAAGTTCTTTGATGTTTTAGAAAATCTATTAAGTGGTACTTTTCCATTTGGGCATAATCTGCTCAAAGGAGTTGTTTTAGAAGCCTACTTTTCTAATCTCACGAATTTTGCAACATTGAAGGCATCCGAAACACATGTTTGAGATTTCAACCAAACTTAAGTTGGATTCCCTTGTTTCAATGTGGAATTATTGAATGGAGTCAATGGCATCTTTTCTTGAAGTTTCCTTACTGGGGGGATTTCAACCCTTTCTGAATTGGTTTGTAACTCATTAGGAGATCGACAAATGACAGCTCTTTACATTGATAGAAATCTCCTCTTTGGAAAATTTCCAAATTGATGGAATCTTCCATTTTTGAGATTAGAAAATCCAACCTTATCTGGGTGTTGGAGCAAGAGGCAGCAACAAAAGAGAGAACAAGAGCACAGAACATGAAGCAAGGTGCAAGAAGCATTTTTACTTGCTCACAAATGTGCAGCAAGGGAGCTAATGGCTGATAGCTCATTCAGCTCATTCATTCAACTAGAAAAAACATACATTTATAGTCAAATACATCACCAAATAGTCAACTAACCCCACTAATCAGCATTGGGACTATTAAAACATTGCTTGTACACATAAACAAGCCACCTAAACTAGTCATTCAACACCTAATGCATCAAGTTGTCATCAACTTGTCCATTTTAAACAAGATTAATTAGAATGAAACTAAAGAGAAACCTTGCTGTTACAGCAAGCATATGTGCTGCAGCATGTCATCAAGCTGCATGCACTTCAACCACAAAATGTAACAGCAGCATGGTTGGCCAATTTCCAATACTCCTCCTTGGACTCCATGCTGCAAATACCAGTCATTCATCAAGTTTTTTGAACTTGGCAGCTCTTAGATGCTTTGATTCAAGCTGACCAATTCATTTTCTTCTTGCACAAACAGTTCGTGAGTATAGTTGCTTGCCTTCATTCTGCCATTTTGGCTTGCAATTCGACAGGCTCACACTTTGCTTACTGTCTTCAAGAGGCTTGCAACTATACAACACGCATTGAGCTTCCACATGTTGCTGAGCTCACACCTTTGACAGACTCACATCTTTACATATTGTCTTCAACAGGTGTCTTCATCAGGCTCGCACTTTGCTAAGCTTGCAGCTTTGACATCTTGCTAAGCTTGCACATTTGGAAAGCTCACACCTTTCCTTTAAACTCCTCCTTTAGCTTATTCAAGCTAGTTTGGGGATCTTATAAGTTTGAGCCGATATTATCTTTTCTACAAGCAGTCCTTAATGACTTGCTTGTGCTTTGACAGCTTCTTTCTTTTCAACAAGCAGGGGAAGCAAAATCAATGGTCCCGTAAGACATAGGCTCATGATACCAATTGTTGGAGCAAGAGGCAGCAACAAAAGAGAGAACAAGAGCACGGAACATGAAGCAAGGTGCAAGAAGCATTTTTACTTGCTCACAAATGTGCAGCAAGGGAGCTAATGGCTGATAGCTCATTCAGCTCATTCATTCAACTAGAAAAAACATACATTTATAGTCAAATACATCACCAAATAGTCAACTGACCCCACTAATCAGCATTGGGACTATTAAAACATTGCTTGTACACATAAACAAGCCACCTAAACTAGTCATTCAACACCTAATGCATCAAGTTGTCATCAACTTGTCCATTTTAAACAAGATTAATTAGAATGAAACTAAAGAGAAACCTTGCTGTTACAGCAAGCATATGTGCTGCAGCATGTCATCAAGCTGCATGCACTTCAACCACAAAATGTAACAGCAGCATGGTTGGCCAATTTCCAATACTGGGATATGCAAATCTTCTAAGGCTAAAACTTCAAAACAATAGCATGTTTGGAAAATTACCATCCACATTGCAATATTTTCAAGTTTAGTCATTCTTGATTTCAATGAAAATCATTTCAGTGGTGACAAGCTCTCAAGACACTAGACTTGTGGTTTGAAGCCTACGATTAAATAAACTTGATGGCCTCATAAAATTTGTGCTCTTCAAAATCTTCAAAACTTAGACCTTTCCCATAACAAGATTTCAAGAGCTATTTCGAAATGTTTCACTAATCCAAGTGCAATGGCCACAAAAATTAAGCATGATGCTGCGTGGTGGCACTGCTATTTCATCTGATTGCCTCTTACTTTTGAGTGCATTATTGGTGCAGAAAGGATGAGAGGATGAATACAGTATCACATCAAGACTGGTTACCAACATAAACATTTCAGCTACTACTCTCACAAGAGAGATCCCAAAAAAATTGGAAGTCTTGTTGGACTACTATCATTAAATTTATCAAGGAATCTCTTAACAGAAAATATACCAAACAACATCGACAACATTTTAAATAAAAAAAAATAGAAAACCTGATTTTGCTCAAAACAAGAACGAAATTCACAACTTTCAGATAAAAAGTTGACATTATAATGCTAAAAATAAAATTAGTAAAATTTTCCATCTTATAAAAGCACTAATTTGATTTGTTTTTGTTTCATTCCTATCTTTGCCTTTCTTTGAAACATTTTTTGTATATTTTATGGCTCTTTTTAGCTGTATCCCAAGCTATACTTATGAGTCAAGACTAGTTAATTGTGGAATTATATAATTATTACTCAATTATATAATTTTTTTAGTTTTTTCATAACGTTTTAGATCGTTTCTATTTTGGTCACTCTCCGTTAATAAAAGTAAAGACACAATCCTTTTCTAAATGGTATAATAACACCATTATTTCTCAATGCTCACATATTTTATCAATTTGATCCTTAAAACACATGCAATTAAAAGATTATTATATAATTATGCAAAAACTGAAACATATAATGTTATTTATATATTTTTTGTGGAAAAATATAATATTTTATATATATATATATTATCAATGCAAACTATTTTTTAAATACAAAATTAAATCGCCACGAGGTGACCCGATCACACCTCATAAAAATGATCGGTGGCGACTCTCGTTTAATTTTCGTTTTCAAACAAAAGTCGACGCCTTTTCAAAAATGGTTTCGACAATTAAAAGATTATTATATAATTATGAAAAAAGTACAACATATAATATTATTTATATATTTTTGTGGAAAAATATAATATTATATATTTGATCATTGCAAAAATATTTTTTAAGCTGCCTTATTAAATACAAAATTTATAGGCACGAGACTGAGAATGATTGAATAAATAGAAGAAAGTGTAAAAAGCAAGCCAATGCATGAAAAACACCAGTGTAGGTCCATCCAACCAACTGCAACTCATCATACATATTTGAATAAAATTTCTCAACTATAATACTATTTTCTTCACTCGTTTTTTTTTTTAAACAACTCATCATCTCCGAAAAGATTCATGGATGAACAACAACAAAAAATTTTCAAACATAGAACATTTTTCTTCAAGAACATGATGAACGAATTTGCCAAATTCTACAAATCTCTTAAAACAAGGCTTAAGTCAGTGATTTACAAATATGGACAGTCTTAGACAAATTTTTAAGCCTATATTTCATGTTTGACTGAGCTTAAGTAAATATAAAATGTACTAACATCATATATATATATATATATATATAAGTCCAACCAATCCAACCCATTAACATCTCTGATAATATAGACTTAACAATAAATAAAACTTAATTTGAAGCTAGCTATATGGGAGCGATTAGTGACACCTTGGAACTGAAAGCGATAAATAAAATTAAGAAAAACATTTTTTTCTTTTTGCTTACTAAATGTATATAATGAAAGAAAATGTTACGGTAAAAGTATCATTGAGACCCTTATACTCTGAGTCAAATTGTATTTTGTCCCCTCTATTAAAAATGATAGCAAATTAGTTGTTGTACTTTAGATCAAAACTAGTCCTTCTATTAAAAGGTGCATCCATATTATATTTTTAAAAATTGGTCATTGTACGTTAGCATGTCACAAGTAATTGTCTAATTAATTTGTTAGCTACATCAATTTTTATAGCTGAAATAGATGAATTTTTTAACCGAAAGAATCACTTTGCTCTTTAATCTAACATACAAAGACTAATTTACCAATTTAAAAAGTAATATGGATAAAATGCAATCCGACTTTTGGTAAGAGAATATGTAGAATTTATCTTATGCCTACATTTTTATTGGTTTTTTAAATAAAAAGACTAAAGTACTCTCAAATAATATTAACTTATTTTAATTACGGAAAGATATTTTCATAATCTTCTTCATCGAATTAGTGTCCGATTAACTCGTGACATCAACCTTGACTAGCTTAAATAATAATAATGATATAAACATTAAGTTAAATAACAATATAACTACAATCAACGTTTCAATTTGGGTCGAGTTATGATTCAAGTGAATTAGAGCAAGAATTTACAAATCTATATATGGCGAATACTATAAATATTTGTGATTCAATCCCAAAAACAGTAATGGTGTTAGCTGTATTGCTATGGAGGCCAAGGTCAATGTTACTTTACACGGAAATTTGGGATACTGACCAAAAGCAAGAGAAAAGAAGAGCATCAAAATTCAAAAGCAACGGTCCCCATCCCCCCCCCCATGATTTTTGTTACTCATTTCTAAATCTATTCATAGAACGGATCAGGTTTGGGGTGTGCTTTGATAAAATTTCAAGCCCAAGTTTGGCTCGAAAAATTAGCTTAAAATTTTGTCCAATCCCGACCTGGATAAATATGCTAAAACTCGGGTCCAGCGCACTTGTATTAAAATTTTTATATTATTTTTAAAAAAATATAACACATTAAAAATAAATATTTCCCAACAAATTGAAAATAAAATTTTAAAAATCTTTATACTTGAATAACACTAAAATAAGTGCAACTCAACACACAAATGCCTCTAAAATAGTAACAAAATTAACAATAAAATAAGAGTTAAACAATATTCAAATAATAACAACAAAATAGTAACAACATAATTGTAAAATGGTAGCAAAAAAAAGTACGAAAACAACAGTAAAACAGTGCAAAAATAGCAAGAAAACAACAGTTTTTTTTTTTTTTGCAAACAAAGCCATTTTTCAGGCTCATATTTTTGTCAAATCCTGCCACTTTTCAAGCAGATCTTCTGGTCGTGCCAAATGACCTGACCCATGAACAGGTATACTTATTTTCCATTAAAAGTATTCTCCAACTTTCATTTAAAAATAAAACGAAAAACAACTTCTTTATCTGTATTCAGTTACTTCCAACTCATTGCCTCATAGTCTGAATTATTACATGCTTAAAGGATATTGTGCCAATTTCTTTAACTTTCACTAATTTTGTAGAATCTGTTTCCGTTTATTTCATTTCACTAATTTGAGTTTGACATGAGAATTATAGGGTGTAATAAAAAAATCAAAAAAGTAATTATATGAAAAATGTGGTATTTGTGAAACTCTCAATCCACTTGTGGATTCCAAGAAATTCCATTGGTGGTGTATCAAATAATTACCATAACACGAAAAATTATTTTATAAGCTCTCCGTAACACATCATCCATGGTCCCTACAAATTAAAAATAAATACTTAATCTTTTTTTTCATATCATCCACGATCTCTTCTTACCAACTGTACATATAATGCGGAAAAAAAGATGATATATTTATTTTTAATTGGTAAGGATCATGAATGATGTGATAAGAAAAGTTCATAAAATAATTTATCCCATAACACCATATAAATATTAAAAAAAATGTGAAGTTGTCTATATTTAAAATTTTAATATGAAAAAAATTGAAAATTGAAAATAATATGAGGAGGTCTAAAACATAATTAACTTAGCCATTTACTATGGGGCAGCCTTTATACCCATATTTTGTACGTGTTTTCTGAGATGGATTTGTTTGAATTATTTAGTGTTTTTAAAGTTGTTTAGTGGTGATCATTGTTTATAGGTGATATAGGTGTTAGCTGTGATTCTATATTGTCATTTGTAAGGCTATAAAAGCCAGCTTTCTATCTTCAATAAATGTGACACTTATTTTCAGCTCCCACTTGATTTTATACTTAACATTCTGGTATCAGAGTCAGGTTGTTGAGGAAATAAGTGGATATGAGTGAAGAAAAGAGTGAAGGTACTCTAAAGTGTTCGATAAATTCCTTCAGTTGATTAACTTAATAATTGAGTAGACGTGGCAGCCATAGGTCTCGTTTTCTTCCTCCTTGATCCTTCAAATTAGGAGTACAAAAACAGTAGTAAATAGGATTAGGCAAATTTTTCTGTCATTTTCTAACTGTTGCCAATGGATCTCAACAAAAGATGAGTTGAGATGTTGCTCTTCTTCCTTGGACTCATCCTTCTCAGTAATTTGGGTCATTACAAGTTGTTTATCTTTGTTTTTTTCCTTTCACCAAATAAAAATTAAGAGTTAATTGTTAACTTTATCACAACAATCTACTTTGCAGAATTTGTAAGTCAATTTTTATAATTGTTTATTTAAAAAAATAGTATTATAAAGAGAAAACAGAAAATGACTGGCTTCATTAGAAGACTACTTTGAAGCTTTTGTAAGTCAGTTTTTATTATTAGTAGTATGACTTTCGTGAATAAGAAAAAAAAGGAGAGAGAATGAAGCAAAATTAAGTGTGAATTACTATGTTCCCAGTCCTCTTTCGTGTGGGGTTGAACGTTCATGGTGATTAAGAGTGAAGGGTCGCATAGGTCGGTTTTCTTGTTTCTACATTAACGGAAAGTCGTCTGTGGGGGCGAAGAAATTTTCGTTCAATTCTCCATAATTTATCAACTTAACTTAACATATTGATTAGGTTATTTTCATATAATGTAACATACAATTAACGAAAACAATAAATTGATAAATTTTGATAAAAATTAATTGAATTAGGATTTTTAAATTTAAAAAAAATTAAAATTTTAACGTTTAAAATTGATAAAACTAAAGATATTAATAGCATATTTCAACCTGAAATATATCTTTTATCATAAAAGGAGAAGACAATAAAAGCACAACTTTATGTCTATTTGTCTTTGTTGCGGAAAGGATCGATTCGAGAACTCCGATATGACTACAAGTAAATTGACCGGAACGAAAAATAAAGTGAACACAAGGATTTACGTGGTTCGGCTTTAATGCCTACGTCCACGGGCAGAGGCGAAAAGAAATTTCACTATAACAAGATGAAGATTACAAGTGTTTTACACTCAAGACACAACCCGAGAACCTCACAACTCTCAACCCCTATAGAAAACCCGAAAGCTAAAATCCTAGCTTTCAAAGAACAAGCTTTGCTCTCTCTTGGTTTGGGATGATCAATATGGCTAATGAACCTCTCTATTTATAAGAGAGTTCAAGGACATAATTGTCCAAAACTTTGGCAAAGATTTGTGGTTGAAAATGGACACCAACAACCATCCACTAATCCACTACCACCAACAACCCACTACCAACAACAACAATCCACTACCAATTTTAAGCCATTTCTTAACAAATCTCCACCTTGGCTTGAAATTTACCAAGCTGAACATCATAGTGAATTCCTCGAACTGGATCACCTCTTCCAAACGCCTCTCTGGCGCTAATCAATCCTGAATACCTATCAAGTCCAAGCAATGCTTGAACTTATATGCAGGGATCACCTTAGTTAACATATCTGCAGGATTCTTCTCGGTAGCAACCTTGCTGATAACAATGTCACCTTGCGTAACATGTTCCCGAACAAAATGATATCTGACATCAATGTGTTTGGTCCGTTCATGAAACATCTGATTTTTAGTCAGATGTATGGCACTCTGGCTATCGCAAAATACAACAGTGAAATCCTGTTGTAAACCCAAACTGCTTACTAGACCTTTCATCCACAATGCTTCTTTCACTGCTTCTGCTAACGCCATATATTCCGCCTCAGTCGTAGATAAGGCTACGGTAGACTGTAACACAGCTTTCCAACTAATGGCTCCTCCAGAATAAGTGAAAACATAACCCGTCAGAGATCTTCTTTTGTCCAGATCTCCAGCATAATCAGAGTCCACATAGCCCGTGACACTGCTAGTGCAGTCACTCTGATCATATACCAAGCATAAATCTGCAGAACCTCTCAAGTACCTGAGAATCCATTTCACGGCCTGCCAGTGTTCCTTGCCAGGACAACTCATGTATCTGCTGACCACACTAACTGCATGTGAAATGTCTGGACGAGTGCAAACCATTGCATACATCACGCTTCCAACTGCACTCGAGTATGGAATGTGAGACATTTGCTGCTTTTCTTCATCAGATTGTGGTGACAACTCTGCAGAGAGTTTGAAATGTGGTGCCAACGGAGTACTCACAGTTTTCGCTTTATCCATGCCGAAGCGTTGAAGAACCTTTTCAATGTAGTTCTTCTGCGACACACGAAGCTTGCCCGCCTTGCGATCTCTGTGAATATCCATGCCCAAAATTTTCTTGGCAGCACCCAGATCCTTCATCTCGAACTCACCACTCAACTGCGACTTTAACTTGTTGATTTCCGACATGTTTTTGGAAGCAATTAACATGTCATCAACATACAGCAACAAATAAATGTGCGAACCATCTGAGAGCTTCCGATGATAGACACAAGCATCATAGTCACATCTTGTGTAACCATGCTGAATCATGAAGCTATCAAACCGCTTGTACCACTGCCTTGGGGATTGTTTCAATCCATATAAAGACTTCTTTAATAGACAGACATGGTCTTCTTTACCAGGAACTGTAAAACCCTCTGGTTGACGCATGTAGATTGTTTCCTCGAGCTCACCATGCAAGAACGCCGTTTTTACGTCAAGCTGCTCAAGTTCTAGATCAGACTTGGCCACCATGGCAAGTAATACACGAATGGAAGAATGCTTTACGACTGGGGAGAAAACTTCATTGTAGTCAATCCCCTCTTTCTGAGTGAAGCCTTTAGCAACCAATCGTGCCTTGAATCTAGTTGCTTCAACCCCTAGGATGCCTTCCTTTTTCTTGAAGACCCATTTGCAACCAACTATCTTCTGGTTACTTGGCGGCTTAACCAACTCCCAAGTATGGTTCTTGTGAAGAGATTCTATCTCCTCACTCATAGCAATTGCCCACTGTGCCGACTCATCACACGTGACAGCCTCATTATAACTGGAAGGTTCTATACCAATGGACTCCGCCACACTGAGCGCGAAAGACACCAGATTAGCGTAACGCGGATTTGGTTTGATTTGTCTCTTCGTTCTTCCAGTGGCAATGCTATATGGTTTTTCTTGAGGTGACTCATCTTCATCGGAATCTTGCACCTCAACTTGATCATCCTGGACTGAAGTACCTTCCGTAGGAATTGGAGCGTCCACCTGACACTCCACCTGCTTCTCAACACCGTGATCTCCCATTCTATCTGACTCCTCCTTTTCCCGGGAATTTGTGGTGGATCGAAGCATGGATGACTCATCAAAAGTCACATCTCTGCTGATGATGAACTTGGACGAAACCGGATCAGGACACCACAACCTGTATCCTTTCACCCCTTGGCCGTATCCAAGAAATATGCATTTTTTCGCCCTCGGTTTGAGTTTTCCCTCATTTACATGAGCATACGCAGGGCAGCCAAACACTCTTAAACCAGAGTAATCAGCAGGAGAACCAGACCATACTTCCTCAGGAGTCTTCAGCTCAATAGCTGTTGACGGAGATCTGTTAACCAAATAACAAGCAGTATTAACAGCTTCAGCCCAAAATTCTTCACCGAGCCCAGCATTTGATCGCATGCAACGAGCTCGCTCCAAGAGAGTTCTATTCATGCGTTCTGCAACTCCATTTTGTTGTGGTGTTCGACGAACAGTGCGGTGTCTCACTATTCCTTCATTTTTGCAGAACTCATTGAATTCACCTGAGCAAAACTCCAAGCCATTATCCGTCCGGAATCGCTTGATCTTCTTTCCTGTTTGATTTTCGATCAAAGCTTTAAATTGCTTGAAGTTGATGAGAACCTCATACTTGCTCTTCAGAAAATACACCCAAACCTTTCTCGAGTAATCATCGATAAAGGTAAGCAGATATCTGTAACCACCTTTAGAAATTGTCGGAGAAGGCCCCCAAAGGTCAGAATGGAAGTAATCCACTGTGCCTTTTGTCTTGTGAATCCCAGTGCTGAACTTTACCCGAGTCTGCTTACCGAAGACGCAGTGCTCACAGAAATTCAACTTTCCTGTACACTGCCCAGACAATAATCCTCGTTTGCTTAGCACCGATAAGCCTCTCTCGCTCATATGCCCGAGCCGCATATGCCATAACTTCGTGGTGTCAGAATCTAGATCATCTGATGATGACACTCCCGCAACACCTGTAACCGAGGAACCATCGAGGAAGTAAAGGCCCCGCTCCAAATTACCACGTATCACAGTCAAAGCACCCGAGAATACCTTGAGAACTCCACCTTCAGCAGAGTACCGAAAGCCTTTCTTGTCCAACGTACTCAAAGAGATCAAATTTTTCTTCATTTCTGGAATGTGCCGAACATCAGTTAGAGTTCTAACAATACCGTCAAACATCTTTATACGAACTGTGCCAATCCCCATGACTTGACATGCGTGGTCATTTCCCATTAGTACTGAACCAGAATGCTTCTCGTATGTTGAGAATGCATCTTTCGAAGTACTTATATGAAATGTAGCTCCCGTATCAAGAATCCATCTCCCACCAGCGTAAGAGTCGGATACTGCAAGAACGATCTCGGCATCACTTGAAGAATCTGCATCAGCTACATTCGCACGATCATTTTGTTGCTCCTGTGATTCTGATTTCTCCTTCCTTTTCGGACAATCTACCTTCATGTGCCCGTACTTCTTACAGTAGTAGCACTGTATTCTCTTCTTGGACTGCGATCTAGGATGGCTTTTACTTGAACTTCCACCCTTTGCCTTGGATCTTCCTCGAGCAACCAAGCCTTCGCCTTCATTGTTTTCGACCACCTTACCAGTGATTTTCTTCCTCAACTCACTGGAACTTAAGGCATTTTTCACCTCCTCTAGAGTCAGGTCATCACGACCGTACATCATTGTATCAACAAAATTCTCATACGAGGGAGGCAAAGAACACAAAACAATTATTGCTTGGTCCTCATCATCGATTTTGTTATCGATATTATTCAAATCCATGATAATGGAATTGAATTTATCCAGGTGCTGGGAAACAGGTGTACCTTCCTCCATCTTCAGGGCATAGAGTCTTTGCTTGAGGTAGAGCCGGTTCGTCAATGACTTCGTCATGTACTTGCTCTCTAACCGGAGCCACAAACCGGACGCGGTTTTCTCATCCGCTACTTCTCGTAGCACTTCATCTCCTAGACATAGCAGAATAGCACTATGTGCTCTTTCTAGCATGTCATCCTTTTGCTCTTCCGAAAGCGTGCTTGGTAATTTATCTTTACCAGACAATGCTTTTAGCAATCCTTGTTGAACCAGCACTGCCCGCATCTTGATGCGCCATAAACTGAAACTATTTTTCCCGGTAAATTTCTCGACATCATACTTAGTCGATGAAACACTTGTAGCCATAATTTGGAACCTTTGAATGAATGATAATATTTTCTTCCTGATGTGAAAGATCAGACAAAGCTGCAGTCACAGGGCAATTCAGAAAATATTATCACTCCTTCAACTACGCTCTGATACCAATTTGTTGCGGAAAGGATCGATTCGAGAACTCCGATATGACTACAAGTAAATTGACCGGAACGAAAAATAAAGTGAGCACAAGGATTTACGTGGTTCGGCTTTAATGCCTACGTCCACGGGCAGAGGCGAAAAGAAATTTCACTATAACAAGATGAAGATTACAAGTGTTTTACACTCAAGACACAACCCGAGAACCTCACAACTCTCAACCCCTATAGAAAACCCGAAAGCTAAAATCCTAGCTTTCAAAGAACAAGCTTTGCTCTCTCTTGGTTTGGGATGATCAATATGGCTAATGAACCTCTCTATTTATAAGAGAGTTCAAGGACATAATTGTCCAAAACTTTGGCAAAGATTTGTGGTTGAAAATGGACACCAACAACCATCCACTAATCCACTACCACCAACAACCCACTACCAACAACAACAATCCACTACCAATTTTAAGCCATTTCTTAACAGTCTTTATAAACTTGTGGAATTTTAAAATTTGTTAATTTCCACGTGATTTAAGTAGAGAAAAATAGGAAAATACATAACTATTATCCAAATTTAGAAACAGTAAATGCTTTTTGTGGAAATAATAAATGTTGTTAATTACCAGTTATTCTATGTATATAGTTTTAATCCACCACTTGATAGGGAAAATGAGAGAAAAACAGAGATAGAAAGGGAGAGCTTCAATTAGTGCCTTAGCAAATTGCAAAGACCTTGACTTAGACTATTCAGCCTTTACTGACACGTCTTTGACATTGATGTTGGGTATTGAGTGGGATTTTGCCCTATATTAGTCTGATATTCAATTATTTATTTATTTAACTATTTGATTTTTAATGAAACATTACCATAAAAAATAAATTAAAGGTTACTTAAAAATAAAATTAATGGTTACAAAAGAAGGTAGGTGGAATTTAGAGTTTTTTCGGGTTTGGTTATCGGAAAAAATTACTGGGCATATTACTAGTATTCCACCACCGCATCCCTTGGCGAGTTTTTCTATTAAAAGTGCATCTCGTATGATCAAGGAGAGATTGTGGAATCTTAGGGTGGAGGCTTGGAATCTGCCATGGAAGGTTCAGGGCCTCAAAGGGTTCGGGTTTTCTTTGATTGGCTCTCAAACAACAATTGCTTACTTAGGAGGAGCGATTGAGGTGTGGAATTGGTAGTGATGCGAGATGTTCAATCTGTGGTCATGAATTGGAGGATGTAATTCATACCATTAGAGATTGTGGGACAGCGAAAGATGTTAGGTACCAGATCACTCAAGGTGTAGATTGGTCATAATTTAGTTATGAGGGATGTAGATTGGTCGTGCATTTTTGGCATTGTTACTTGGTGTATTTGGAAGAATAATAATATATGTATCTTTCAAGGTGTGACATGGAGTGCAGAGGAAATAGTAAAAAAATGTGTATAGTTGAACTAAATAATATCTTGTTGTTTGTAATGGAGGTCCTGTGAGGCAATTATCAAGGGTGAATTCAGTGGAAGCAGAAAGATGGATCCAATTAAGGATAGATGAAACTGTTAAAATTAACACGGGATGCCCTGCCGCCGGTGGAGTAGTGAGAGAGAACAATGGAAAATGGATAATTGGTTATAATCGTCGTTTGGGGCCTTGTTCAACAATTAAAACCGAATTGTGGGGCATTCTTGATGGTGTGTTGTTGGTGCAAGAAAGGCATTATCATAAAATTTTAGTGCAAACAGACAACATAAAAGTTATTGAGGCTATCAACGATTCCTTGTCCAAGTGCTCAAATTCAGCAATAATCAGACGCATAGTTAAACTCTTGCAAAAAGTGGAAAGTTAGTCTCTTGATTATATCCTTGGAGAGGAAAATATTGAAGCTGATTGTATTGCCAAATTTGCATTTGGTAGAGGAAAAGGCTTACAATTATTTGAAACTTCTTTTGAGGCTTTCTAATTTTATGTAGAGCTTTTCATTTCATTCACGAAAAAGAAAATTAAAGGCTTCAGTTTATTGCAACCTTACGTTTGCTCTGCTATTTACAATTTCTGGGCTATTTTGTCTATAAATTCACTCAACATAACTATTGATTGATGGAACTTTCTAGCAGTAAAATCTCATATAAGTTATGATCTTTGTAATCTCTTAAGAACTAATTGATTTACTTCTACTTCTATTAATTGAAGCATCACCTGTGAATCTAGAGATAACAAAGTCACTGTTCCAAAGTTGTCAAGTGTGGATCCCATACCATCCCATCTCAATTGAAAAATCTTTCTTTTCCTTGTTGGAAAATTATTTTGTAGATTATTAATTTGTAGACATTTATATGATTACATTAGCTATTGGTCCTGAATCGCATTCACAACTCTATATAAATCCACCTTTTCCTAACACACTCCATACAAATAGAAAGCTAATTTAAAAGATGAACTTCAAAAGCCTCTCTCTATTTTCAATCTCTTTTATTGCTCTCTGCTTCACGGTGGCCAGTGCTGCCAATTTTGACATTCGAAACAACTGTCCTTACAAGGTCTGGGCAGCAGCCGTTCCTGGTGGTGGCAGAGAGCTGAGCAGAGGCACAGTTTGGAATCTAAACGTGAATCCTGGCACTACAGGAGCCCGTATCTGGGGTCGAACCAATTGCCAATTCGACGGAGCTGGACGAGGCAGATGCCAAACCGGTGACTGTGGGGGCCTACTTCAGTGCAAAGCCTATGGTGCGCCCCCAAACACCTTGGCTGAATTCGCATTAAACCAGTTCAACAACTTGGATTTCTTTGATATCTCTCTGGTTGATGGATTTAATGTTCCCATGGAATTTAGTCCAACATCTGGCAGTTGCAGCAGGGGTATTCGATGCACAGCTGATATCATAGGTCAGTGCCCTAATCAGTTGAAAGCCCCAGGTGGATGCAATAACCCTTGCACTGTCTACAAAACAGATCAATATTGTTGCAATTCAGGGAATTGTGGCCCAACGGATTTGTCCAGGTTCTTCAAGGCAAGATGCCCCGATGCTTACAGTTACCCTAAAGATGATCAAACAAGCACATTTACTTGCCCTGGTGGGACCAATTACAGGGTTGTGTTCTGCCCTTGACTGAATGGCTGCTTGCTGCCTTATGAAGTTACATATTAAATAATGGAGAAATAAGTTTTTTTCACAAGCACGTGTATGCCGTGCAGTAAGTGAAATTGTATTAAAACTTCAAATATGGAGTTTATGGAATTAATGGGTAAAAGTTTATGTAATTTGTCGTTTCTGGTTGTCTCGAGCTACAGGGGAATTGACTGAACATTTATAATATGAGTTAAAATAATTTGTAATTAAATTTCGACTTTTCATCTATTAATTACAACCATTAAAATATCATGACTTAGCTCTTCGATCTTATTTTATCTAGTGATAACTATTAATCTTCCTTCATGAAAAGATAATTACTAACAAATGATAATTAAGTCATTTATCACTAATACAAATGACTCGTGACCACATTACTTTCTATCTATCATGTAACGTCAATGAGAAGATATTATTTACCATTTATTTGATTATAAATTCCACTATTATGGAAGATGCTATATAATGTAGAAGTATACACCCAACACATCAACTTTTAGTTGCTTATCTATTAGAATTCAAGCTTTTATTTAAATTGAAGTAAACAAGTCACACATTTATAATCTATCATCCATTCAGGGTCTACTTGGGTCCTTTTTTTTTTTTTTGCAATTGTAGAGGCCCAATTTAGCCCGGGCTCAGATTACAAACAAATAAAATAAAAAATTAAACAATAATAATAATAAAGTCCAAATTAAAAAAAAAACATTCCAATTACAAAAAAATGTCAAGCCCAACTATCAAAATTTTTTATTTTAGGCACCCA
This sequence comes from Gossypium hirsutum, assembly GCF_007990345.1. Lineage (NCBI taxonomy): Eukaryota > Viridiplantae > Streptophyta > Magnoliopsida > Malvales > Malvaceae > Gossypium > Gossypium hirsutum. Next base: position 66,894,091 of record NC_053447.1, on the reverse strand, counting down.
AAATAAAAAGTTTGCAATTTAAGCACCCACATTGTATAGTTCAATCATTTAGCCCACAACTTTTACATATTATATCAATTTAGTCATGATTTTAAAAAATTAGCCCTCAAAATTTACAAGTGTTCTCAATTTGATCCTAAATCTAAACAACAAAAATATATAAAAATAATAAATTTAAAAATATATAAAATAAAAATTATTGCTGACAAAAAATAATAATAAATAATCACTTTTGTTGAGTGTCCGAAACATAATTTGAACCATAGTTTAGTGACAATTTCTGTAGTATACCCATTAATTAAAATGTAATTAAGCTATTTAACATGAATTTTGCAGGTTTGTTAAAGCAATGGTGGTTCATCTGCGCCGCTTCTTTTCTTTGGTCCATTTGGTTGGCTCGCAACGAGCTCGTGTTCAATAAGAAGAGGTTATCGATTGATGAAATTTTGTTTCTTGCTAAGCTTCGTTCTCTTTGTAAAATCATCCAAAGAAGGGTGGATTGTGATTGAATCCCAATGGTGGTTGAATCCTAGATTGTGTGTGCCGTGTTCGAAAGGGGTGGGACCTAGGTTGGGGACCGTATGGCCCTCTCCTCCTTGTGAATTTGGGTATTTTGGAGTCTGGTGAAGCTGAATTGTGGCTCTTCAGATGATTATTGGATGGAGATGGAAAAATGCACAAAAAATCATTGTATTCAAAAATAAGAAAACCCATTAAAGAGAAATAAAGTGGATCTAAAACTTGAACTCTATAAGAGAAATAAAGGGTCCCTTTGAATCACCCTTAATCTTTCACTCCAAAGAGCTAGAGGACACCATTTGTCCTGGTATTCCCTCCCATCAAACCCTTCACCTTGGTTCCTATATTTAGTCTTCATTTGAATCAGATTCCATTTCCTAAAAAATGAATTACCATGAAATGGATATTCATCATTAATGGGTTTAAATTTGATTACAAAGGTAAGGTGCTGAAGAACATGAATTCCCACCCCCCCCCTTAAAATGGACGATTTAGTGGAAAAGAGAGCTACACTTCACATAATTTTTATCCATTACTTTTTTTTTAAAGCTTGTTTTTCTTGATACTAGTTAGAACTCGTAAATTCATTGGATATTAGGACAACATTTTTTTTTCATTTATTACTTTGTACATTATAAAAGTTTATCAATTATAAGAGTTTTAAAAACAAGTTTATCAATTGTTATAATAAAATGATTTGATTGGTGAAGACTTATTTAGAGTAATGATAAGAGTTTTCGTTTGGCATTTAGATAATATGGGTTTAAACTCTATATCATCTTTTCTTTTCATTATATCGTAGAGATAAAATCATGTGATTGAAAAAAAAAAGTTAACCCAAAGTTTAATTTTCATATTTTGATTTCCTTAAAAACTTATATTTTATTTTTTAAAATAAGATTTTAAGATACATAGATTAAAAAAAGAAAATAAAATTGATATTTTTAAGTAAAAAATTAATAGAATTCACATTACACTTACAAATGGACCACCAATACACTTAAAAAATATTTTTTATGCAATAACTTTTGTTATGCTTTTTCATATAGTTTCATAAAAGTAAACATTAAAAATAAAAAAAAATAAGAGTAAATTGTTAGCTTTATTACAACACTCTACTTTGAAGTCTACTTTAAAGCTTTTTGTAAGTCAATTTTGGTGAAGAAGAAGAAGAAATGAAGGAAAATTAAGTGGGAATTATTATGGTCCTAGTCTTCTTTCGTAGACATAACCAAGCCACTGTTCATATATTATTATTAAGTGTGAATTATTATGGTTGGAAAATTAGTTTGTAGATTATTAATTTGTAGGCATAACCACGTCATTGTTCATAAATGATCTCATATCATCTAGCGGCATAGAATCATTAATTTGTAGATTATTCCACAAAGGATAATTAAGAATTTGGAATTTGGAATTTTGGAAGTTTCTTCCTATATGACTTTTACCTCTAATGCCAATACAACGTTAATTTCCTACCTAACTTCAACATTATTTTTCCAGTAACATTTATATGATTACATTAGCTACTGGTCCTGAACCGCATTCACAACTCTATAAATCCACCTTTTCCTAACACACTACATACAAGTAGAAAGCTAATATCAAAGATGAACTTCAAAAGCCTCTCTCTATTTTCAATCTCTTTTATTGCTCTCTGCTTCACGGTGGCCAGTGCTGCCAATTTTGACATTCGAAACTGTTGCGGAAAGGATCGATTCGAGAACTCCGATATGACTACAAGTAAATTGACCGGAACGAAAAATAAAGTGAACACAAGGATTTACGTGGTTCGGCTTTAATGCCTACGTCCACGGGCAGAGGCGAAAAGAAATTTCACTATAACAAGATGAAGATTACAAGTGTTTTACACTCAAGACACAACCCGAGAACCTCACAACTCTCAACCCCTATAGAAAACCCGAAAGCTAAAATCCTAGCTTTCAAAGAACAAGCTTTGCTCTCTCTTGGTTTGGGATGATTAATATGGCTAATGAACCTCTCTATTTATAAGAGAGTTCAAGGACATAATTGTCCAAAACTTTGGCAAAGATTTGTGGTTGAAAATGGACACCAACAACCATCCACTAATCCACTACCACCAACAACCCACTACCAACAACAACAATCCACTACCAATTTTAAGCCATTTCTTAACAAATCTCCACCTTGGCTTGAAATTTACCAAGCTGAACATCATAGTGAATTCCTCGAACTGGATCACCTCTTCCAAACGCCTCTCTGGCGCTAATCAATCCCGAATACCTATCAAGTCCAAGCAATGCTTGAACTTATATGCAGGGATCACCTTAGTTAACATATCTGCAGGATTCTTCTCGGTAGCAACCTTGCTGATAACAATGTCACCTTGCGTAACATGTTCCCGAACAAAATGATATCTGACATCAATGTGTTTGGTCCGTTCATGAAACATCTGATTTTTAGTCAGATGTATGGCACTCTGGCTATCGCAAAATACAACAGTGAAATCCTGTTGTAAACCCAAACTGCTTACTAGACCTTTCATCCACAATGCTTCTTTCACTGCTTCTGCTAACGCCATATATTCCGCCTCAGTCGTAGATAAGGCTACGGTAGACTGTAACACAGCTTTCCAACTAATGGCTCCTCCAGAATAAGTGAAAACATAACCCGTCAGAGATCTTCTTTTGTCCAGATCTCCAGCATAATCAGAGTCCACATAGCCCGTGACACTGCTAGTGCAGTCACTCTGATCATATACCAAGCATAAATCTGCAGAACCTCTCAAGTACCTGAGAATCCATTTCACGGCCTGCCAGTGTTCCTTGCCAGGACAACTCATGTATCTGCTGACCACACTAACTGCATGTGAAATGTCTGGACGAGTGCAAACCATTGCATACATCACGCTTCCAACTGCACTCGAGTATGGAATGTGAGACATTTGCTGCTTTTCTTCATCAGATTGTGGTGACAACTCTGCAGAGAGTTTGAAATGTGGTGCCAACGGAGTACTCACAGTTTTCGCTTTATCCATGCCGAAGCGTTGAAGAACCTTTTCAATGTAGTTCTTCTGCGACACACGAAGCTTGCCCGCCTTGCGATCTCTGTGAATATCCATGCCCAAAATTTTCTTGGCAGCACCCAGATCCTTCATCTCGAACTCACCACTCAACTGCGACTTTAACTTGTTGATTTCCGACATGTTTTTGGAAGCAATTAACATGTCATCAACATACAGCAACAAATAAATGTGCGAACCATCTGAGAGCTTCCGATGATAGACACAAGCATCATAGTCACATCTTGTGTAACCATGCTGAATCATGAAGCTATCAAACCGCTTGTACCACTGCCTTGGGGATTGTTTCAATCCATATAAAGACTTCTTTAATAGACAGACATGGTCTTCTTTACCAGGAACTGTAAAACCCTCTGGTTGACGCATGTAGATTGTTTCCTCGAGCTCACCATGCAAGAACGCCGTTTTTACGTCAAGCTGCTCAAGTTCTAGATCAGACTTGGCCACCATGGCAAGTAATACACGAATGGAAGAATGCTTTACGACTGGGGAGAAAACTTCATTGTAGTCAATCCCCTCTTTCTGAGTGAAGCCTTTAGCAACCAATCGTGCCTTGAATCTAGTTGCTTCAACCCCTAGGATGCCTTCCTTTTTCTTGAAGACCCATTTGCAACCAACTATCTTCTGGTTACTTGGCGGCTTAACCAACTCCCAAGTATGGTTCTTGTGAAGAGATTCTATCTCCTCACTCATAGCAATTGCCCACTGTGCCGACTCATCACACGTGACAGCCTCATTATAACTGGAAGGTTCTATACCAATGGACTCCGCCACACTGAGCGCGAAAGACACCAGATTAGCGTAACGCGGATTTGGTTTGATTTGTCTCTTCGTTCTTCCAGTGGCAATGCTATATGGTTTTTCTTGAGGTGACTCATCTTCATCGGAATCTTGCACCTCAACTTGATCATCCTGGACTGAAGTACCTTCCGTAGGAATTGGAGCGTCCACCTGACACTCCACCTGCTTCTCAACACCGTGATCTCCCATTCTATCTGACTCCTCCTTTTCCCGGGAATTTGTGGTGGATCGAAGCATGGATGACTCATCAAAAGTCACATCTCTGCTGATGATGAACTTGGACGAAACCGGATCAGGACACCACAACCTGTATCCTTTCACCCCTTGGCCGTATCCAAGAAATATGCATTTCTTCGCCCTCGGTTTGAGTTTTCCCTCATTTACATGAGCATACGCAGGGCAGCCAAACACTCTTAAACCAGAGTAATCAGCAGGAGAACCAGACCATACTTCCTCAGGAGTCTTCAGCTCAATAGCTGTTGATGGAGATCTGTTAACCAAATAACAAGCAGTATTAACAGCTTCAGCCCAAAATTCTTCACCGAGCCCAGCATTTGATCGCATGCAACGAGCTCGCTCCAAGAGAGTTCTATTCATGCGTTCTGCAACTCCATTTTGTTGTGGTGTTCGACGAACAGTGCGGTGTCTCACTATTCCTTCATTTTTGCAGAACTCATTGAATTCACCTGAGCAAAACTCCAAGCCATTATCCGTCCGGAATCGCTTGATCTTCTTTCCTGTTTGATTTTCGATCAAAGCTTTAAATTGCTTGAAGTTGATGAGAACCTCATACTTGCTCTTCAGAAAATACACCCAAACCTTTCTCGAGTAATCATCGATAAAGGTAAGCAGATATCTGTAACCACCTTTAGAAATTGTCGGAGAAGGCCCCAAAGGTCAGAATGGAAGTAATCCACTGTGCCTTTTGTCTTGTGAATCCCAGTGCTGAACTTTACCCGAGTCTGCTTACCGAAGACGCAGTGCTCACAGAAATTCAACTTTCCTGTACACTGCCCAGACAATAATCCTCGTTTGCTTAGCACCGATAAGCCTCTCTCGCTCATATGCCCGAGCCGCATATGCCATAACTTCGTGGTGTCAGAATCTAGATCATCTGATGATGACACTCCCGCAACACCTGTAACCGAGGAACCATCGAGGAAGTAAAGGCCCCGCTCCAAATTACCACGTATCACAGTCAAAGCACCCGAGAATACCTTGAGAACTCCACCTTCAGCAGAGTACCGAAAGCCTTTCTTGTCCAACGTACTCAAAGAGATCAAATTTTTCTTCATTTCTGGAATGTGCCGAACATCAGTTAGAGTTCTAACAATACCGTCAAACATCTTTATACGAACTGTGCCAATCCCCATGACTTGACATGCGTGGTCATTTCCCATTAGTACTGAACCAGAATGCTTCTCGTATGTTGAGAATGCATCTTTCGAAGTACTTATATGAAATGTAGCTCCCGTATCAAGAATCCATCTCCCACCAGCGTAAGAGTCGGATACTGCAAGAACGATCTCGGCATCACTTGAAGAATCTGCATCAGCTACATTCGCACGATCATTTTGTTGCTCCTGTGATTCTGATTTCTCCTTCTTTTTCGGACAATCTACCTTCATGTGCCCGTACTTCTTACAGTAGTAGCACTGTATTCTCTTCTTGGACTGCGATCTAGGATGGCTTTTACTTGAACTTCCACCCTTTGCCTTGGATCTTCCTCGAGCAACCAAGCCTTCGCCTTCATTGTTTTCGACCACCTTACCAGTGATTTTCTTCCTCAACTCACTGGAACTTAAGGCATTTTTCACCTCCTCTAGAGTCAGGTCATCACGACCGTACATCATTGTATCAACAAAATTCTCATACGAGGGAGGCAAAGAACACAAAACAATTATTGCTTGGTCCTCATCATCGATTTTGTTATCGATATTATTCAAATCCATGATAATGGAATTGAATTTATCCAGGTGCTGGGAAACAGGTGTACCTTCCTCCATCTTCAGGGCATAGAGTCTTTGCTTGAGGTAGAGCCGGTTCGTCAATGACTTCGTCATGTACTTGCTCTCTAACCGGAGCCACAAACCGGACGCGGTTTTCTCATCCGCTACTTCTCGTAGCACTTCATCTCCTAGACATAGCAGAATAGCACTATGTGCTCTTTCTAGCATGTCATCCTTTTGCTCTTCCGAAAGCGTGCTTGGTAATTTATCTTTACCAGACAATGCTTTTAGCAATCCTTGTTGAACCAGCACTGCCCGCATCTTGATGCGCCATAAACTGAAACTATTTTTCCCGGTAAATTTCTCGACATCATACTTAGTCGATGAAACACTTGTAGCCATAATTTGGAACCTTTGAATGAATGATAATATTTTCTTCCTGATGTGAAAGATCAGACAAAGCTGCAGTCACAGGGCAATTCAGAAAATATTATCACTCCTTCAACTACGCTCTGATACCAATTTGTTGCGGAAAGGATCGATTCGAGAACTCCGATATGACTACAAGTAAATTGACCGGAACGAAAAATAAAGTGAACACAAGGATTTACGTGGTTCGGCTTTAATGCCTACGTCCACGGGCAGAGGCGAAAAGAAATTTCACTATAACAAGATGAAGATTACAAGTGTTTTACACTCAAGACACAACCCGAGAACCTCACAACTCTCAACCCCTATAGAAAACCCGAAAGCTAAAATCCTAGCTTTCAAAGAACAAGCTTTGCTCTCTCTTGGTTTGGGATGATTAATATGGCTAATGAACCTCTCTATTTATAAGAGAGTTCAAGGACATAATTGTCCAAAACTTTGGCAAAGATTTGTGGTTGAAAATGGACACCAACAACCATCCACTAATCCACTACCACCAACAACCCACTACCAACAACAACAATCCACTACCAATTTTAAGCCATTTCTTAACAGAAACAACTGTCCTTACAAGGTCTGGGCAGCAGCCGTTCCTGGTGGTGGCAGAGAGCTGAGCAGAGGCGCAGTTTGGAATCTAAACGTGAATCCTGGCACTACAGGAGCCCGTATCTGGGGTCGAACCAATTGCCAATTCGACGGAGCTGGACGAGGCAGATGCCAAACCGGTGACTGTGGGGGCCTACTTCAGTGCAAAGCCTATGGTGCACCCCCAAACACCTTGGCTGAATTCGCATTAAACCAGTTCAACAACTTGGATTTCTTTGATATCTCTCTGGTTGATGGATTTAATGTTCCCATGGAATTTAGTCCAACATCTGGCAGTTGCAGCAGGGGTATTCGATGCACAGCTGATATCATAGGTCAGTGCCCTAATCAGTTGAAAGCCCCAGGTGGATGCAATAACCCTTGCACTGTCTACAAAACAGATCAATATTGTTGCAATTCAGGGAATTGTGGCCCAACGGATTTGTCCAGGTTCTTCAAGGCAAGATGCCCCGATGCTTACAGTTACCCTAAAGATGATCAAACAAGCACATTTACTTGCCCTGGTGGGACCAATTACAGGGTTGTGTTCTGCCCTTGACTGAATGGCTGCTTGCTGCCTTATGAAGTTACATATTAAATAATGGAGAAATAAGTTTTTTTCACAAGCACGTGTATGCCGTGCAGTAAGTGAAATTGTATTAAAACTTCAAATATGGAGTTTATGGAATTAATGGGTAAAAGTTTATGTAATTTGTCGTTTCTGGTTGTCTCGAGCTACAGGGGAATTGACTGAACATTTATAATATGAGTTAAAATAATTTGTAATTAAATTTCGACTTTTCATCTATTAATTACAACCATTAAAATATCATGACTTAGCTCTTCGATCTTATTTTATCTAATGATAACTATTAATCTTCCTTCATGAAAAGATAATTACTAATAAATGATAATTAAGTCATTTATCACTAATACAAATGACTCGTGACCACATTACTTTCTATCTATCATGTAACGTCAATGAGAAGATATTATTTACCATTTATTTGATTATAAATTCCACTATTATGGAAGATGCTATATAATGTAGAAGTATACACCCAACACATCAACTTTTAGTTGCTTATCTATTAGAATTCAAGCTTTTATTTAAATTGAAGTAAATAAGTCACACATTTATAATCTATCATCCATTCAGGGTCTACTTGGGTCCTTTTTTTTTTTGCAATTGTAGAGGCCCAATTTAGCCCGGGCTCAGATTACAAACAAATAAAATAAAAAATTAAACAATAATAATAATAAAGTCCAAATTAAAAAAAAACATTCCAATTACAAAAAAATGTCAAGCCCAACTATCAAAATTTTTTATTTTAGGCACCCAAAATAAAAAGTTTGCAATTTAAGCACCCACATTGTATAGTTCAATCATTTAGCCCACAACTTTTACATATTATATCAATTTAGTCATGATTTTAAAAAATTAGCCCTCAAAATTTACAAGTGTTCTCAATTTGATCCTAAATCTAAACAACAAAAATATATAAAAATAATAAATTTAAAAATATATAAAATAAAAAATTATTGCTGACAAAAAATAATAATAAATAATCACTTTTGTTGAGTGTCCGAAACATAATTTGAACCATAGTTTAGTGAAAATTTCTGTAGTATACCCATTAATTAAAATGTAATTAAGCTATTTAACATGAATTTTGCAGGTTTGTTAAAGCAATGGTGGTTCATCTGCGCCGCTTCCTTTCTTTGGTCCATTTGGTTGGCTCGCAACGAGCTCGTGTTCAATAAGAAGAGGTTATCGATTGATGAAATTTTGTTTCTTGCTAAGCTTCGTTCTCTTTGTAAAATCATCCAAAGAAGGGTGGATTGTGATTGAATCCCAATGGTGGTTGAATCCTAGATTGTGTGTGCCGTGTTCGAAAGGGGTGGGACCTAGGTTGGGGACCGTATGGCCCTCTCCTCCTTGTGAATTTGGGTATTTTGGAGTCTGGTGAAGCTGAATTGTGGCTCTTCAGATGATTATTGGATGGAGATGGAAAAATGCACAAAAAATCATTGTATTCAAAAATAAGAAAACCCATTAAAGAGAAATAAAGTGGATCTAAAACTTGAACTCTATAAGAGAAATAAAGGGTCCCTTTGAATCACCCTTAATCTTTCACTCCAAAGAGCTAGAGGACACCATTTGTCCTGGTATTCCCTCCCATCAAACCCTTCACCTTGGTTCCTATATTTAGTCTTCATTTGAATCAGATTCCATTTCCTAAAAAATGAATTACCATGAAATGGATATTCATCATTAATGGGTTTAAATTTGATTACAAAGGTAAGGTGCTGAAGAACATGAATTCCCACCCCCCCCCCTTAAAATGGACGATTTAGTGGAAAAGAGAGCTACACTTCACATAATTTTTATCCATTACTTTTTTTTTAAAGCTTGTTTTTCTTGATACTAGTTAGAACTCGTAAATTCATTGGATATTAGGACAACATTTTTTTTTCATTTATTACTTTGTACATTATAAAAGTTTATCAATTATAAGAGTTTTAAAAACAAGTTTATCAATTGTTATAATAAAATGATTTGATTGGTGAAGACTTATTTAGAGTAATGATAAGAGTTTTCGTTTGGCATTTAGATAATATGGGTTTAAACTCTATATCATCTTTTCTTTTCATTATATCGTAGAGATAAAATCATGTGATTGAAAAAAAAAAGTTAACCCAAAGTTTAATTTTCATATTTTGATTTCCTTAAAAACTTATATTTTATTTTTTAAAATAAGATTTTAAGATACATAGATTAAAAAAAGAAAATAAAATTGATATTTTTAAGTAAAAAAATTAATAGAATTCACATTACACTTACAAATGGACCACCAATACACTTAAAAAATATTTTTTATGCAATAACTTTTGTTATGCTTTTTCATATAGTTTCATAAAAGTAAACATTAAAAATAAAAAAAAATAAGAGTAAATTGTTAGCTTTATTACAACACTCTACTTTGAAGTCTACTTTAAAGCTTTTTGTAAGTCAATTTTGGTGAAGAAGAAGAAGAAATGAAGGAAAATTAAGTGGGAATTATTATGGTCCTAGTCTTCTTTCGTAGACATAACCAAGCCACTGTTCATAAATTATTATTAAGTGTGAATTATTATGGTTGGAAAATTAGTTTGTAGATTATTAATTTGTAGGCATAACCACGTCATTGTTCATAAATGATCTCATATCATCTAGCGGCATAGAATCATTAATTTGTAGATTATTCCACAAAGGATAATTAAGAATTTGGAATTTGGAATTTTGGAAGTTTCTTCCTATATGACTTTTACCTCTAATGCCAATACAACGTTAATTTCCTACCTAACTTCAACATTATTTTTCTATCTATCATGTAATGTCAATAAGAGGATCCATTTATTTGATTATAAATTCCACTATTATGGAAGAAGCTATATAATGTAGAAGTATACACCCAACGCATCAACTTTTAGTTGCTTATCTATAATTAGAATTCAAGCTTTCATTTAAATCAAAATAAACAAGTCACACATATATAACCCATCATCCATTCAAGGTTAAGATAAGATACACTATGAATGTTATAAGTGAATAACCCAATTTAGCCCAGGCCCAGATTACAAACAAATAAAATGAAAAATTAAACAAAAATGATACAAAAAAAGTCCAAACTAAAAAAACAAAACAATCCAATTACAGAAAATGTCAAGCCCAAATTTACAGGCCTAAATGGCCCAAAATAATAAAAACCCTAATAGCCCAAATGGCCAAAAACCTAAACAGTTTAAAAAAATAGAAACCCTAGCCCCCTTTTGGGCCGCACCCACGTCAACAAGCTCGCGCCTCGAGGTCTGTCATCGTCAACTGCCTCCATGAGACGAAAAAGCAACAAAAAACAGAAAAGAAAAAGTTAAAAGGTAATTTTTTGATTTTTTATTTTTTTCGTAATAAATAAGATTAAAAATAAAAAGGAAAGATTTCTTACCTGTTTTCGGTCGTCGGAGGCCCGTGTCCGACTCGAGAAGCCTTAGAGTCCCCCTAGGGCTTAGTTGAAGGCTTCGCCGGAGGGAAGAAAAACCGAAAGGTTTCATGACCGTCGGCCCAATTTCTCTAATGTTTTGACCTTTTTTTCCCAAAATGAGGTTTTTAAGAAAAAAAAAGGGGATTAAACAGGGATTTTCTGGATTTTTTCAGCCATCGAAGATGGCAGTCACCATTGCTGATGGCCGGTGGCCGCGGTGGGTAGCTCCAATGGCCGAACCCAGACCCCTTTCAGAGAAAAAAAAAAGAAAAAACGTTTTCAAAATTTTTTTAAAAATAGTAAACATAATGAATTTTTTAATAATTTTTTTGTTTATATAGGCTAGGTTAAACAACATCGTTTTGGCCGGCGTGCCCCAAAAAGACGTCATTTTGAAGCCAAAAACTGCCAACCCGACCCTAGCAGGATCCGCGTGTTTTTAAAAGGGGGTCTAATTTCTGCCTTGGTCCTTCCGCTTTTGCGGTTTGTTTCAATCTAGTCATATCTTTTTTTTTCCACTTTATTTTATTTTATTTTCATTTTGGTCCTTAGACCATTTAAAGAGGTGGGTACCTGAAACGATGTCGTTTTAGTCAACCCATTGACTTGACCAGAACCATCCCTATGATCCGCATGTTTTGTATGGGGGATATTTGTCGGTTTAGTCCTTCCATTTTTAAATGCCTTTCAATTGGTCCTATTTCCCCTTGATTTGCCAAAGAAACGGTGGGTTTAATAAGGTTTGGGATATTTTCCCATTTAGTCCCTATTTCTTTTCGTACATTTCATTTTGGTTCTTTATTCTGTTTTATTATTTTTATTTATAATTTAGCCCCCTAAATTTCATTTAAATTTTGATTTAGTCCTTTATTTATTCATTTATTTTATTACAGTTTAGCCCCTTATTATTTATTTTGTCCCGATTTACAATTTTAATTTCATTTAAGTTGCAATTAAGTCCTTTTTATTTTAATTCTTTTATTCATTTATTTACTTATTCGCTTATTTATTTATTCATTATTCCTTTTACGTTATTCATTTATTTACTCATATACTTATCTATTTATATATTATTCAGTTATTTTTTATTTTAATCCTTTTATTCATTTATTTATTATATTTTTATTTTCTTTTATCGATTATTTATTTCTTTTGTTTTCTTCTTTTGTGTCTTTATTATTATTATTACTATTTTATTATTATCTATTTATCTATTTATTTATTACCTCTTTATTTTTTATACATCCTTAAAAATTAGATTGTATACATGCTTTTATTGGTACAATTTTTGTTTATTATTGTCATTTATTATTTTATTTTTAGTGTGCTCTTGTTATTTTATTATTTCTCCTATTATTTTCGGCACTTTCATGTCATGTCCATTTATCTTTTTAATCATGCATTTTCCATTTTTATTTATCTTAAATTACTTCATTTATTTATAATTACTATAATATGCTTATTAATATTATTATAATTATGTCATTATTATAATATTCCTTTATTTACTTTTTATTTATCATTTTACCCACATAACCATTTTAAATTATTTCATTATCAATATATCATACATTAAGTTTAAGCATTTATCCATGTGTATATTATGCCCAAATAAATTAAATGCATATCGTTTTAAGTGTTATGTTTGTTTATTCGCATGATGCATAAAAAATAAAATTTTTAAACCACGGCAATGTTCATTATTTTTGGAATTAGAAGAGTCGTGCTCCTAACTTACGGGATATGGCTTCTTTCTAAAACCAAAATAGTTGAATATCCATTTCAAAAATATAAAAACGAGATTTAAGCAACGATTTGAACGATAATTATTCTGGTTTTCGTAAACTAAAGGTGTCATGGCCTAACTCACGGGGCATGATCCTTCTTCTCGATTAATTCAAAATAAAGTCTTTTATATTAAAATATCTTAATACAAAGGGATCGTATTTTAAATTCTCTTCAAATTTTTAATTTTCGACATTAAGACATCAAGTAATCAATTGGGTACCAATTTTGGAGGTAACGAGGGTGGTAATCCTTCCTCGTGCATAACCAACTCCTGAACCCATTTTTTGGATTTTTGTAGACCGAAAAACATTTTTTTAGTAAATCAAACCTCTTATTAAAATGATCAAATTACGAGGTGGCCCGATCACACCTCCTGAAAGTGATTGGTGGCGACTCCATTTTCATTTTTTTAAAAATAAAAAGTCAATTTCAAAACGATCTCAAAAAGATTTCGACAGCAATTATCATTGCATAAATTCCTTTCAAGTTCATCCACCATTCATATTTATATGTTTCTGTTTCAAATATGCTTAGAAAAAGCCACAGCGAAACGTAGCCCCAAATCTAGTAAAAATACAATTCTAAGTCACAAAAATAGTGGAGTCCTAGGATGTAATTTCTAGAATAAGCTTTCACTAAGCTTTAATTAGACAAAATATTATTTAATTATATAAATCATTAGGAATTGTGTTAATGTTTTGTGTAAAATATTATCTAATTACATAAATTGAAACAATTTTCGTTAAGGGTTGAACATTCGTGGCGATTAAGAGTGAATTCTTTTGGTGTTGGTCAACATTCATAGAGGGTAGCATAGGTCGTGTCTTTTCTTTGAAACCATCTTCGTTCAATTGCTTGTAATTTATTTCTTTAGCATTTATAATTTGGGCGAGTCGATTGAACCAATTCAATGATAAATCTTTGAAAACATCTTCATTCAATTCTTACTTATATATGTTTATTCTTCTTTAATTATTTGAGGATGTATGATGGGTTATCATTGGTAGTTGCTGCAGATTTATTGTTGAGAAAATGGTGAAAGACAGGTAGCTTTGTGATGCCCTGTTTTGGTTTCTCCATTTTGAGTTACAGAGAGGAGAGAAGGAAAAGAAATATTTTGGATTAATTATAGAAAGGTCCGCAAAGTTTTTATCTCAATTGAGAAAAAATTTAGAGTTACCAAAATAGAACAAATTTTATTTTAGAGTGACCTTAAATGTAGTTTACGCAAAGTATAATATAAACATAACATATTTAATTGTATATATGCTACGAGAATTTGACTTTCTGTAACATTTTTGGGTTTTTTTTGTTATTGATTCACATATTGGATTCACCATGGTCTGCTTCTGATTTTATCTCAGCTCTCGTCCAAGTATGATAATAGGCAGTTCTGCTTTAAGTTTGGTATATCAAGTTGGAGGGATATTGTTTCCTTGAGGACTTCTCCCATTCAATTCGATGCATCTCTCGCGATGGTACTCCAAGGATATCTACTATTATTTGGAATAAAATCTCAGCAGTTCATCCAGTCAATGGATCTCAACCATTTGGCTTACATGATAGTTCTTGTGAATCTAAACACAATACTGTACATGAAGCAAAACTCAGTCCAACATCAAAGAGGGTTAGATTGGGAGAAGCAAAGATTTCTGCAGTTGACCAACACAATGAAGAATGAATGCAATTCTCTTGCCTCGAAGCAGAATCAGGTATATATAGAGATTCCTCTCCTTTTTCTTTTCTCATAACATCATGTTATGTTTTTATTGACCATGAATACGAGAGGATCTTAAATCACTTTTGAACTATAAACAACTGCATCACCATTTACAATCTGGTTGAGAATGGTTTTGGGTCAGATTGGAGGCAAGGCCTGAGAATTTTGAAGAAATGAATACTTCCCTATCCGATTCAGAGAGCACGGGGCCCGAGGTTCTGCTTTAATAACTGTGTCATGCAGGGGACATTCAGCTCCGGATGTAACAATTTTTAGGTACTGCCCGGGGGGCTTGACTGATAGGTCTCTTTTGCTCATGGAAATTTCAACAACTGTTTCGGATGAAGAAATTTCAGGATTAGTAGAGCAGGTTTCCATGTACTCCGGATGTTCTCACCATAGGTAATTTACAATGCTTTGCTTTCAGACATCGTTGTTAGTGATCATTGTATTCATGCTTGGTTATAACGAGGAATGTAATAGTACCTATCATGGTATCTCTACATTGTGAATATAGGGAAAATATACAACACTGTCAATTGTTCTTCAGATCTATATCGAGTATTGTTGAATTTTCTTTTCCTTTTGCTAATTGAAAAAGTTGTTGCCTACTCTAAGGCATCAAATAAAAATGGCAAAGAGATTGATAGACGAGGGAATGATAGCTTGGAATTTGATATCACAAAACAACCTTCAAGTTCAACCTCAAATGAACAGTAAGTGGCAAACTGTTACAAATAAATAGTGATTGGCAAGCTCATTGCTTTGGCTAACTAGAATTAAAATGTGAACTAGGGTCATGGTAAAGATGCAGCAAACTGAAGCATGAAGTTACGAAGCAATTGGATTTAAATAACTTGATTGCAAGTTATGTTTTCCAGCTTTGGAGGAGATTTAGTATTTATTAGTACAATATATTTTATATTTATTAGCATCAAATTTTGTTCTTTCTTTTCATATTTAAGAATTTTTTTTTGTTATAAATGCTCATGTTTCATTGTTCAAAAAATGAGTGAAAATAAATAGAAACTTTAGTAGATAATTTTGTTGCTAAATTACTTGTTTCTTTTCTGCAATTCTTTCTTTCTTAACATCGAAATTCCAATAATCGGTATCAGAACTTCTATTCTGAAGGGTAATTGTTGCTTCTTTCTTAATTAAACATGCATTCTGCAACTTTTGTCCACCTTCACTGTTAGTCTTTAATGGTGAAAACTACAATATATGAGTTGTTAAGATGAAGACCTACCTGCAAACTTATGACTTGTAAGAGGTTGTGAATATTGATATCGAGCTCACACTATTAAGGGACAATGTAATAGTCGCTCAAATCAAGCACCAAAGTGACGAGCAAGCTAAAAAGGCAATGTCCTGCATTCAGAATGACTTCTCAAATGTAATATTCACACGTATTATGGCACATGAGACTCTAAAACAAGGTTGAAATAAGCTAAAAGGGAGCTTCAAACAAGACCAAACAGCAACAACTCATTAATCTCAAGAGAGATTTCGAGAATTTGAAGATGAAGGAGGTTGAAACAGTGAAGTAATATGCAAACAAAATTATGCTGGTAGTTAATAACATCAAGTTACTTGAGGAACAATTCGCAGATAGCATTGTCGTTGGGAAGGCCATTACAACACTTCCTGAGGGGTATGAATCTAAGATTTCCTCAATTGTGTTGAGAGCTGGACTGCAATGCAACATGAAGCCAGCAGTAAGCTACTGTCGAGACCAGCAGCACCTACAGAGCTCAGCTCATTTTGCTTGGTGCGCAAGAATGATTTTTGGACCGAATGAAGCAACCAACATTGCTGTTTTGTTTTAATGTAATTTGGTCTAGTTCAATCTTAGTTTGCTTGTAATGTTAGTAGAAGTTAAGTTAGTGATAAGATCTTTTGATGTAATGGCTGATTGGTCAGCTATATTTGATTAATTTTAGCTAGCAACTAGGTTTGTATTAGTTGGGGCAGTTAAATACATTAGGTAACTGTCAATGTACATTGTAACTTCTTTTATATTTCAAATTTGAATGAAAAAGTGGTAATGTTCAGTTACAATTTTTTGAGTATTCAAACTTTGTTCACTGCTTTTGTTTTGCTTTTCTTTTTGCTTCGATTCTTCTTGCTTCTGTTTGCAAATCTGTTTGGTGTTTGCTGCCAAATGTTCCAACAAATTGAATACTTAAGGGACCTATTAGCCACTTATTTTCCAAAGTAGATAAATGCCCTATATGTTCAAGAGCAAATAAGAGCATCAAGGCAAGAGGAACACACAAAAGAAGCATTACTAGCCTTGAGTATTGAAAGTGTGAAACCCTAGAAACATAAGAGTAAGAAAGGTTGGACAAAGATGAAATAGAAGTTGATGCAAGATGGTGGAAAAAGAAATATCATCCATGCTCGCGCTGCAAGAGAAAAACTCACCTGGAGAAATATTTTTGGTTCAAACCAGATATAAAATGCATATCATGCAAGCAGTTGAGACACGTGCAGAAGGTATGCAAAAAGAAAAGGTAATAAAATGTGCACACTCACAGCTAAAAGCGATCATATTCAGGGGGAGCAAGTGTTCACAACCACATATTCTGCATCAAAAAATAGATTCGCGAAAGATTGGTTGATTGATAGTGGATTTACCAACCACATGGCCTCAGATGAAATCATCTTCAAGAAAATTGATAGAAGTTGTGATCTTAAGGTGAGGATTGGTAATGACGAACTCTTAGAACTTAAGGACAAAGGCGAAGTGGTGATTAGCTTGCCATAAGGTACTAAAGTAATTTTAGATGTTCTATGAGTACTTGCAATAGATCAAAATCTCCTTAGCATTGGTCAACTACTTAAGAAAAATTATAACGTGGCTTTTAAAAATTGTGGTTGCATTATATTTGATTTATTGGGATAGGAAGTTGTAACAGGTTCGATGAAAAATAGAAATTATGTTAGACTGGAATTTGGCGAACCCAAAAACCTATACCAGTTCTGTAGATGACGTGAACCTTTGGCACAAAATATGGAGACATGTGAACTATAAGTCCCTAAGTTGAACATGTGAGGCAAGTTGGGTTGAAGAATAATCGGTATTGAGGAGCAAAGTGGCATCTGCGAAGTATGTCAACTTGGGAAGCAGACGAGGTTACCATTCCCAACAAACAAAACTTGGCGAGCTCTTGAAAATTTATAGTTCGTTCATTCTGATGTACGCAAACCTATGAAAATATCATCATTAAATGAGTGTAGATACTTTGTCTTGTTCATTGACGATTGTACCAGGTATTGTTGGGTTTATATTTTGAAACAAAAAAACTGACGTAGCTGAAGTATTTTGGAAATTTAAAGTAAAAGTTCGGAACCAAACCGAAAGCAAGCTGAAGAAGATCAGGCCTGATAATGGAACTGAGTACACCTCTGATAAATTTGAAAGCTACTATAAAGAAGTTGGAATCCATCATCAGCTCACCAACATTTACACTCAGCTGTAAAATGAGGTGTGCGAAAGGAAAAATAGGATAGTAATGGACATATTGAAATGTCTGTTGTTTGAAAACAAGTTGCCAAAAGAATTTTGGGCTGAGGTACTGAACACGTCAATTTATTTGTTGAACAGGCTACCAACCAAGGCTGTAAAAAAGAAGACTCCATTCGAATCATGGTTTGGGAATAAACCCTATGCTTCTCACTTGAAAGTTTTTGGTTGCGTTTGTTTTATTTTTATGCAACATGTGAAAATAAGCAAGTTAGAGAGGAGGTTGCAGTAAGGTATTTTCGTTGGGTATAGTAGACATAAAAAGGGTTATAGAATTTATGATCATTCCTCTAATAAAATTTTTGTGAGCAGGGATATTGTGTTCGAATAAGGAAAAGCATAGAATTAGGATTCTACTAAAGTTGAATACTTGAACAAATGAAGTGTGAATAAGGTTTGCAACATTATAATTATGGAAGTAAGTTGGGATCGCAATTTGGTGATGATCTAATTGAAGCAGACTTTGACAGAACTTCGGTAAGGGGAACGCGATCAATTGATGAGATCTATCATTGAGCTGACATAGCACTACTTGAACCTGCGAGCTTTGAAGAAGCTGAAACCATAGAAGGCTGGAAAGAAGCCATGTGGGAGAAGTTTAATATGATTCACAAGAACCAGACTTGGGAGCTTGTTAACAAACCATCGCACAAAAAGTTTATTGACGTCAAGTGGGTATTCAAAACCAAACTCAATGCTGATGTTTCACTCAATAGGTTGAAGGTGAGATTTGTTGTGGAAGGTTTCAGGCAACAATATGACATTGATTACTGGGAGACTTTTGCACCAGTAGCAAGACTGGACACGATTAGATTATTATTAGCCTTGGCAGCATAAATGATTTGGAAAATCAACTGGATGTTAAATCAACTTTTCTGAATACTTGTAGGAAGAAATCTATGTGGAGCAACCTCCTGAGTTTGCAGTTAGAGGAAAAGAAAGTAAGATATATAGACTTAAGAAAACCTTATACGGATTGAAACAGGCTCCGCGAGCCTAGTATGCGAGGATAGACGAGCACTTTACGAGCTTGAGATTTGAAAAGTGTCCTAGCGAACCCACCATGTATGTGAAGAAAACTAGCGAAGTCACTTCGCTGATTATTTCATTATATGTTGACGATCTGTTTGTGATTGGGAGCATCAATTATTTAGTAAAGGAGTTTAAGTTGCAAATGGAGAATATGTTTGAAATGTCAGCACTTGGAAAGACAATGTTTGAGAAGCTGAGAGATAAAATTAGTGTTCGCAATATGAAGGTCAAGGAGGAGTGTTGCGAGATGACCATTCATGCAACATGCAGGATTGGCAAACCCTTTAAGATTGGGAAGCTACCTCAAATGAACATTAAGTGGCGAGCTCTTACAAATGAACAGTAATTCATGAGTTGATTACTTTGGTGAACTAGATTTAAAATGCGAATTGGGGTCATGGGTAAAATGCGAACTAGGGTTGCTATAAAGATGTGAGCAGTTTGAAGCACGAAGCTGCGAATTAGCAATTGGATTTAAAGAACTTGCGTGCAAGTTATGTTTTTAGATTATGTTTTCTAATTTTTTAGGATGTTTAGTATTTATTAGTATAATATATTTTACATTTATTAGCATAAAATATTTTTTATTTCTTTCCATATTTAGGAGTTTTTCTTGTTATAAATAGCTCTTGTTTCATTGTTCAAAATTTGAGTGAAAATAGATGAAAACTTTAGCAGATAGTTTTGTTGCTAAATTACTCGTTTCTTCTCCGTAATTTTCCCTTTCTTAACATCGAAATTCCAACAAGCTTCAATGGTTGCAATTCATCTCGATAGTTCTGAGACCAAAAGAGATGAGAAAAATCCAGTAGGAAAGAATGAATACACCATTGGGTTTATAGCAATAGTTGGTGCTTCAGCATGCTATGCTTTATTGTTGTCTCTAACACATTTCTTATTTGACAAAATACTGAAAAAGGGCACATTTAGTGTTGTGTTTGAAATGCAGATTTACATTTCATTGGTTTCGAGTTTTGTTTGTTTGTTCGTGTTGTTTTTTCAGTTTGGATTTCATGGATTTAAAGTTCGAAATGGAGAAATTTGAATAAAGGAAGGTGATTTATGTAGTGAGTTTGATTGGAACAGATTTGGCATGGCAGATTTGTACAATGGGAGTAGTGGGATTGATCTATTTGGTGTCATCTTTGTTCTCAAATGCTGTGAGTATGCTTAGTTTGCCATTTGTTCCAGTTGTTGGTGTTCTGTTTTATAAGGAGAAAATGGATGCAATTAAGGTATGGGCAATGTTGTTCACTCTTTGGGGCTTTGATTTTTATATCTACCAACAATATCTTGACGATAATAAGTAAGAGAAAAAGGAATCCAATGAAATCGAAGGTTCTAAATCCGAAATTTAACTTAGTTGATTGAAGATTCTAAATCAAAGTATTGGCCATATTTTTCACTCTTTAGGGCTTTGCTTCTTATCTATGAACCCAAGAAATCAACTATTCTTATAGCATAAGCTTATGTGCATATGTACATGTCTACCATATGTGTTGTATGAATAAATAGTATTTTTCTTTTTGTTAAGATCAAAGGTTCCTCTCTCTTTTCATTTGCTATTTCGTCCATACTACAGATAGATACGAATGTCATTGTCTAAAATTTTATATTTTTATAAATTTTTTGAGGCTCAAAATAATTTTTTTTTCCCAATTTTTAAGTATAAAAATACTACAAGTTTTAAAAATTGAAAACAATGTAGAAGTGAAGGATGTTGAGACTCGATCTACCCCTTCCTTACACCCTTATTTAAACCCGATGAAACTTGAAACAAATCCACTCAGACAAGTTACAAGGATTCAAATCTTATCTTAAACATTAATTAAGTAAAAACTAAGCACAAAAATTAAAAGAAATGGTATAAATTACCAGTTATTCCACGTTTATAGGTTTAATCCATCATTTCAAAGGGAAAATGAGAGAATAACAGAGATTCTTTGTTAGTATTCAATCAATGCCTTAGCAAACTGAAAAGACCTTGACTTAGGCAATTCAGCATTGTTCAACCATTCGCTTTGGTTGGTTAATAAGAAAATGTTCCAATTTAGAAGGGGCAAATTCAAATTCTGATATTTTTTTAGCAGGTTCGGAATTTATAATCTTTGGATGCGCAGCTGATACCGTAGGGCAGTGCCCTAATCTATTGAAAGCCCCAGGTGTGTGCAATAACCCTTGCACCATCTACAAAGCCGATCAATATTGTTGCAATTCAGGGAATTGTGGCCCAACGGGTTATTTTACGTTATTCAACAGGGATGAATCTAGGGGTTAGCAGAGTCTGGTTCTCCTAAAACGGAAAATTTTACATTTTATAAAATTGTACTTTGACTCCCTTAAAATTTTACGTTATTCAAAAGTTTTCATAATTTATAAAATTTTAAATTAGTAATGGTAAAATTGCCCTTTGACTCCCTTAAAAATGATAAAATTTTGATTTAACCTTCTAAAAATTATAAAAATATAAACTATTAAAATGACAAAATTACATTATACTATTATAAAAATATATAATTTAATTCCGACAAAAAAATTCTAACTTTGTCTATGTTCTTCAAGGCAAGATGCCCCGATATATATAGTTACCCTAAAGATGATCAAACTTGCACATTTACTTGCCCTGGTGGGACCAATTACAGGGTGTGTTATGCCCTTGACTGAATGGCTGCTTGGTGCCTTATGAAGTCACATATTAAATGGAGAAATAAGTTTTTTCTCACAGGCACGTGTGTGTGCTAAGTGTAATTGCACTAGAACTTCGGATATGGAGTTAATGGAATTAATGGGTGAAAGTTTAATGCGTTCATAAAATATTAGATTTCGACAGCACCGTTTAACCACATCAATGCAATAAACAAAGCAAAGAGAGAAATAAACACAAATTTAAAACATGAGTCAAAGCGATAAAGTGAAAAAAAAATCAACATACAAAATTTGTTAGCGCAATTTGAATTCATCAATCTTACATTTGTAAAGCATCACTCATTGAATGATTTTATTTAACAATTCATTCAACATAACTATTGGCTAGAGGTTAATCTACCCTATCCTAATAGATAATTGCAACCTTAAAATCGTACCCAAATTATTACAAATTACTCCCCCAAATACCTTGCATTACGTACAATATCTCTCCATAAAAATCCGTAAACAAGGAGTGTTTAAGCATAATATATTTTCTTGTTCGAGCATTATTTGGACTTGGCTGGTGTTCATTGTTGTAGAATACCTTTAAGGGGTTTCGTGAAAGAGGTGAAGAACTTGTTTGTTAAAAGTTCATGGTGAAGAACTTATTTGTTGAGAATTCATATCAAGGTGGAGATTATTAGAGTTCTATGACTCAAATTCTAAGACATTACTTACAAGTCAAGTTAAACAAAATCTTACTTGCAAGTCAAGTTAAACAAAATATATTTTCTTTTTAGAAGATTTAGTAGTATAATATATTAGCAATTATCAGCATAATATATTTTACATTGATTAGAATAAGACTTTTTCAACCTATAAATAGATATAGTCAAAACTCTTATTGTATCATTTGAATTCGACATTAGTGAATTTTCTTCACATCTACCTGTAGTTTTTTCCTGAAAGGGTTTCCATATAAAATCTATATGTTCTATTTTTCTTTCTTTTCTTTGCCATCTTTTTACATTGTCATTATCAACATTCAATTTTTAACATTATGAAACAATTTATAAAAGTTTTAATATACTCATGTCAAACACATACCAATATTTGAAATTGAGATTGGCAAAAGTTCTATTTAAGTTGTCGGGATTCAATCCACCTCGGCCATATAGAGATGGTATTCTATTTTTAAAATTTGAGTTTGAAGCAAGGTGGATCAGACTTTTTCGTTAAAATTTTTAGAGTCAAATTTTTGTATCGCGCATTAAAATATCACTTTTTATTTTGTAAAATATAATTAATTCGGATTAATTCTGTAAAAGCTAACGTAATATAAAACATTACGTAAATTTTCTTTTTTCTTTTTTCTTTTTTGACATCTACATTACGTAAATTTTCATATGAATGGTCATGGGATTAGATCTTTTAAGGGTTATGGTCAAAATAGAAGGCTAAAGTATTAAACAAAATTTGAGTTTAAGTGAGTGTATATACATAAAAATCAAGTTGAAGCATCATGAGCTAGTAAAAAAAAACTCGTCTTACTTGGTTGCTATCTTTGTTTGAAATTCACCTTATCTAGCTTTTTTCGATAGCTTTAACAATATAAATGGATGAAATGAAATTTTTAATAAAAATGACTAGTTTGCTCTTTAATCTATGGTAGAGGAATTAATTTGCTCATGTTTTTAGTAAAAATAACAAAATATAATCCGACTCTTAGTATGGTACTTCTACCTATGTATGTATGTATGGTTTTTTTAATTTTTTTCTTTTTCATTTTCTTTCATGTTATAGCTGATGTGCAGGAAACTGGCTGGAGAAGAGAAAGTGGCATTATCCCAAACAGGGCAATTTTCATTGTGAGATTGCTTTGATATGGGGGTTGGTTCCATAGTTTGCGCAGCGAAAGGTGTTAAACTTCTAGACGGTCTTCAAGAATAATGGTGGGATGTTGGTTCTTTATTAAACCTCTGTAAACTTTGATCCTTTGCTTGGATTAAGGTATCTGATCATGAATCTGTTACTGAACTTGATTGGTGGATGCATCCCTTTGAAGGACCTCGTTCGACTCCTAAAATAATTCATCGCAACTTGGTTTCTTGGACCCCTCCTCCTGTCAGTAAGTTGAAATTTGATGTCGATGGATCGGCTTGGGGCAAACCTTGTCCAGCGCGCTGTGGATGCATTCTTCGTGACTAGGATGGTCATCTCCAAGGTATTTTCTTTAAAATATTTTCTGTATATATTATGGCTCTTTTTAGATGTATCCCAAGCTATACTTGAGAGTTAGGACTAGTTATTGTGAAATCATGTTAGGTCTTTTTTTTAGGGCAAATTATATAATTAGCCACCCAATTATATAAATTTTCAATTTTATCATAACGTTTTAGATCGATTCTATATTGTCAGTCTCCGTTGAATGGTTAATGGAAGTGAAGACATGTTTCTTTTTTAATTGGTATAATAACATAATTATTCCTCAAAACTTATTTATTTTATCAATTTGATCCTAATTCAGAATAATTTAATAAATTTAATTATTCATATTTGCAAATTATATCAATTTAATCCTTAAATGCATATAATTAAATTATTATTATATAATTATGAAAAAGTACAATATATACCGGACTTATTAAATACAAAATTTATAGGCACGAGACTGAGAATGATTGAAATTTCCGAGAAGTTCTTTGCTGCCAACTTAGTTTAAGCATTTGATTATCAATGGGAAACATTCTAGATGTATATAAGATATATTTTAAGTTGAAATAATTTATTAAAACTAAGAAATTGATTTTAAATATGCAAAATGTTGAAAAGGATAGTGGGTGGAAGAAATGGAGAGATGGAAAATAATTCACGTGAATAATGCACTCTTAAAACGTGGGTAATGCAGTCTTAAAATAATTATTGAATAGAAGAAAGTGTAAAACCCAACCCCCAATGCATGAAAAACACCAATGTAAGTCCATCCATCATACCACATTCACCATGAATAAAAAATATGTTTAGTATATTTAATAGGAGAATTTTAATGGTGTTAATAATTAAATATAAATTTAAAAAAATATATAAGGATTTATATTTTAAATATACAAAAGAGTATATAAAATTAGAATATTTTTAATTTAGAAATTTTAATATTATAATTTGACCAAAAGAATTTATCTGTTTTAGATATTTCTGATGCAGAAATTTTGGATATCTCGTAAGGTGAAAGAGGAGCGGCCAAGTGCAGTTGGTGGACGTGTGCTGTTGACCCAAATTGATATCTAAAACAGATAAATTCTTTTGAAAATTTAACCATGGGGAAACTTGGATATCAAGTAATATGGACTGCCACTGCTTCAGCTGTTGGTCGACTTGCTTGTGATCAGCAACAAAGTCGAGTGCAGAGTTGAGTGATTTGTGCACCAGCAGCTTCAAAAACCCAGAAAGAGCTGTCTCTCCAATGACAGGCATGATGAAACTATGAGAAAGAAGCAAAATGGAAATTCAGGGAACAAAATAGAAAGAAACAGAGATGGATTATAGGTAATTAGAGGAAGTTGAAGAACATGGCACTATTTTTAAAGCATCTAATTATTCAGATTATAAGTTGGAGGGCATTGGATTGTGATAAAGAAGATGGACACCAAGTGGTTGTTAATGGGCAAAAGACAATGAAAATGGAAAAGTGTTAAATATAGTTTGATGGGTATGTAGTTTGATGGAGGGCATTGGATTCAGATTATGTGTCTTGGGCTACTATGGGTATGTAGTTTGATGGGAAAAAAACATGTGTAAACATGTTGGTCTAAAGTTGGTATAATTTACTGGAGATTGGATCAAAGTGTGTTTTGATTATGTATTAATATGTTTTGTTGTATTTCAATAATTTACAATGAAAATAATTTTCAGCAAAAAAATGTTGTTTGGTAAATTCCAACAGTTGATTAGCTTAATAAATGAGTAGACGTGGCAGCCATAGATCTGGTCTTCTTCCTCCTTGATCCTTCAAATTAGGAGTAACAAAAATAGTAGTAAATAGGATTAGCCAATTTTTTTTTTCTGTCATTTTCTAGCTGTTGCCAATGGATATATGGGGTCTTTATAATATATTATATATTAATTTGATTCATTTAAAGTTTTATTTTTCTACAAGAATTAAGTTCATGATAATAAGAAAAAGAAAGTTTAACTTTTATTTATTAATAAAATATATATTCCCTTTGAAATAAAATTCAATTATTTTTGACTTTTTATTTTAACTTTTCATTTTGTTTTAATTTTTAAATTATTTGCTAATATGAGATATGAGATATGAGATAAAATAATACTACATTAGCATAAAGTACATATGAATTGTTGTAACACCCTGAATAATTTATTTTTGTTTCTATGAATCTTAACACATGTTTTAGTGGTTAAGTGTTTTGGGTATGTGTATGAGGTATTGGGTTCAAATCCCACTCTTTGGAAATTCTATTATTTTTTATCCTAGCCTTATCTCTGTTAGGTAGGCTTACGTAGTATTGTTTGTAAATTTATATTAGAATAGGCTTACTCGTCTGGTGGTAAAGAGTTAGTTTGTTGGAGGTTTTGTGTTTGAATCCCTGTGTGAATAAGTATGTTAATTTTTGCTTCGAGTGTCTGATAGAGGTTTGGTGGAACCGAAATTCTGAGGTAGTTGTGGTTTAGTGGGGAGTGGGAGAAAATTTGGGGATATGTTGTCATTTTGTTTTTATTTTATTTTTTTATTATTTCTTTTTCTCTCTCTCCTCCAAAATTTCTCAAACTTTTGACTCTTTTTCCTGTTAACTAGAAAAATCCTCTATTTCCCTTGCTTTCTGAATTCTGGCAATGTATTCCAGTTCTTCGGTGTTGTTGTGCGGTTTGGTAAGTGTAGGGGGTGAATTTCGTATGGGTTTGGGAATTGTTCTTAAGTCGTTCTACATCGATTCTATTCTTTTCTTTTCGTTAGTTGATTTTGGGTATTGGTAGCAGTGAATCGTAAAGAACGGGGCTCTCCTCTTGCGAAATCATAGTCGAAACCGTTCAGGGAAGTGGGTAAGTGTTGAACACTTAAATTACACCGTTGTCGATTTTGTTGGTTTGGTTTAATTGAGAATTAAAACTGATTGTGGGAGTGTGTGATGTTGATTTTTAGGTTCTGGTGGGCTCGGGATTGCAGTACAATTAAAATCGTACCAGGTGTGTACCTAAAACATGAGAAAATGAGGTTCGACAAAAGCTGAAAAGGGGGACTGTCAACGCCACTCGAGCGTGTGGCCAGCCGTGTACGATACACGGTCGTGTGATTGCTGAAGGTGTGGCTGTGCGTGAGACACTGCTATGTGAAAGTGAATGTGTGGCCGTGTAGGCCACAAGAGCTAGGCCAGATTAGGCATGTGGGTTTTGGGCCAGGCCGTGTGGCCCACACGAGCAATGCCAAATTGGGCGTGTCGGCCTACATGGGAATATGGACCCAAAATTCTACAATTTTTCCTAGGATTGCACGGGTCTTTCCGATTGACTATGGGCCTACTGTAGGGTCAGTAATAGCTAACAAAACCCTATTATATGAGATCTAGCATGTGGATAGTCTGATCTGAGTAGGATACTGATGTATATGTCTGATTGTCTGTGTGAGCATATATGATATCTATATACGAGAATGTTAGACATGTAATTCTGTTATATCTATTGTTTGTATTCTATATCTGTATGTGGGGATGAGATTTGTATATGTGGAGGAAGTGATCTGTAATGCGACCTTACACCTATATTCTGGCAGCTTGACTGTATATTATCTGTTATGTGTCGCGTCGACATTATATGGTGTGTAGGGATAGGAGGGTGTTTTTAACCTCATATGGTGTGATGGGATGGATGGGGATAGTGGGTAAAGGATGAGGGTAGGATTCTATGTAACTGTCTGGATTATCTAATTCTGATATTTGAATCTGTTAAGGACTTAAGTCCATATTTGTATCTATTCTGCTTATGAGAATTCTGTGTAAAATTGCATGACTATCTCTGTTGGGTTACACACTGAGTTTACAAAAACTCACCTCTGTTTGTCTGTTCTGTTTAGGTAACCTTCGGACATAGGCGGGTCAGTGTGACGAAGGCTCAGGGTGACCACTAGTTTAAAACTGCCTTTGAGTTTCTGATTTTTTTTAAAAAAATTTGGATTTATTTGAGAGTTTGTAACTTTTGGGATTCTTTGGATTGTATGGTTTTAACTATTGGTTTTGGTTGTTTTCTATCCTGTGATGATTGTGAGAAACAGTTTACGAAAATAAAGGTTTTTCTGTAAATATGAGTTAGATTTCTAAAATATAATGATTTTTAAGATTTTCGCTGCAATTATGTTTTGGAAAATAACGACAATTTTGGTAATGAATAAGTAAATGAATATGTTTTGCAAAATTTGGACACTTTATATCAAATAACTTCACAAGGTTTTTGTCAAAGTAAAAACAGTTTCAAAACCCTTCTTCGTAACACTCCCGGATTCGGCCATAACGTCTAGGTCGGGTTTGGGGTGTTACAATTGTGGTGCTGATGACAAGTTAGCATCTAGCATATCCTGCATTAGTGGCACAAGGATATGTTTGGGTAAAGAATTTATAGGAGAGATTTCATTTGTGTCAAGGTTTTCAAAATTGTAAATATGAATTTATTTGTACAGGTAAATATTTTGAAGAATTTCAAAATTTTTAGATAATTTCAAGATGGAATTTTAGTAGTTCAAATTTCACTTATGTAGGTGGTTTTTCAAAATTCCTCCAAATTTTTATTTGATTTAATACACATTGTCTAATAATGTCCATATTGAATATTTTTTATATTTTTATTTTAATATAATTATTCTTCTTTTATAATTATTTTTAATTTTTAAAATTCTATTAACCTAATTTTTTTTCTAAATTATTTATTTATTCAAACAAAGCAATTGCAAATCCTAACATTTTGAATTTATGAATTCTAAAATTCTAGCATTTTAAAAATATCAAAATATTGAAAATTCTTCATCCAAACACAAGTTATAGTGTTGAAAAATATGAAAAGTAAAAAAGGATTGATTGAGTCTTTGAATATGTGTGACAAATTTGGCAATTTATTAAACCAAAATTATGGTCTATATTGTTTATGTGGATTGTATATATATCTAGCCCATCAAAGAAAATCATATCACTTGGGAACATAATTGAAAGATCGGATCAAAACTGGTCATATTTATATAATTCTTTCGATCGTGGATATTAGATTGAATTGGAACGTGTCATTCTTCGCTGTCAAGAGTCCATGTTTACCTTGTTTATTATTATCCTATTGCGTTCAGCTTATCTTATTGTTGTTTAATAAGAATTGTGATAAATCTTCTTTATGTTAGCAAGTCTTGAAATATTCTATATAATTTAGAAACTTGTATATATTATGTATTGAGTGAGATATAGCACATAGTTTGTTTAAGTGTGGAACTTAATTTTATGAGTGAATTGTGATAGTGAAACCAATTGTGTTGTGGTTTTACTTGCTAAATTCAAATGGGTCAATTTAGTGGTGAGAGTATCAGTCTTCAATATGCAAAAGTGAGAAAATTGTCATTGGTGTGTGATAGATTTAGGATTACTTCTTGTAAATGTTGAAGATACTGAATATTTCTTACTGAATTAGGATCAGCTGACGTACAGAATCCGAATTGCATAAACAATCTTTGTGTCCGTTGTTTTACTTTTTTATTGTAGTGCTTGAAAGAGTGCTCATTCCCTTAGTCACTCCTTCCAAACACATAGCTTATATGTCAACAATTACTTTAAATTAACAAATAGCTCTGTTATGTTTTCCGTCCAAACTTATTCAATTGACAAAAAAAATAAAAGTTTGAGGACTAAATAAGAACTCAATAAAACAGTAAGAGCTAAATTGATTTTTTTTCAAAAATGTTTAAGGGCCACAAATATCGTTATGCATATTTGAATTGATATTCTCTTTCCACAAATTGATTAATATTAGCAAAACATACAGCAAAAATACCGTGGGAGTGGGAATTATTTATTGACAACTTTATTTCTCTTCTTCTAAAGCTCAAATTTTGTTGGAAGAAGTAAAAAGTAAATTATTTCTTTAAATTAATAAATGAAATTCATATTAAATTTGTTACTTTATATCTTAATTATTAATATAAGTTTTTTTTTCCTCCGATGATTTCATCTTTCTTCTCTTTTCATTGTTAGTAAAAAGTCAAAATTTTTAATGCAATTAATTAGAAACTTCCCTTGATAGCAAATTTCCTACAGACTATTATCAATAAAATGTATTTTGTGGAAATTTGGGGTTTTGGAAGAAACTTCCATGAGCTTCATGTATTTTTGTTTTTTAGCTAAGCTTAGTCTATATATTTGGAGTTGTGGGATATGGCAATTGCAACCATGACTACTCTTCCAATTTCCTTATTCCCTTTTCTTCTTCTCATTCCCGCTATCTGTTTTAGCGTTTGTGATGCCAATTCCAACCTACTTTGCATCCAAAGTGAGAGAGAAGATCTTCTGAAATTCAAGAATGATCTTGCTGATCCTTCAAACAGGTTATCTTCTTGGGTTGAAGGAGGGGATTGCTGTAAATGGATTGGTGTTGTCTGCCATAACTCAACAGGCCACGTCAACCAACTGCACTTGGCTGCTCCCCCTCTTTCACCTTCAGCCCTAGGAGGCAAAATAAATCCTTCACTGCTGGAGTTGAAGCATCTCAATTCCCTGGACTTGAGCTATAACAGTTTTAGCAGCATACATATCCCGAAATTTTTCAGTTTGCTGGAGAGTTTGACATATCTTAACCTCTCTTATGCACAATTTCAGGGAACAATTCCTCATAACCTTGGGAATCTCTCAAAGTTGCAGTATCTTGATCTTAGAGGTAATCATCACGAACAAAAAAGTCTTCAATGGGTTTCTGGACTTTCTTCCTTGCAGCACCTTGATTTGAGTGGTGCGGATCTTTCTAAAGCAATTGATTGGGTGCAGGTAACACTTAAACTTCCTTCTTTGTTAGAGTTGCACTTGTCAGGTTGTGGTTTAGACAATGATCCATCTTCGATCAATGCTAATTCTTCAAAATCACTGGTTGTTCTTGATCTTTTTGGGAACCGCTTTTCTTCAGTACCTAAGTGGATATTTAGTCTTCATGGTCTTGTGTCCATTGATCTTAGTCGCAATTCTTTGGAAGGCCCAATTCCAGATTACTTTGGGAACATCTCGTTTCTTGAAGTTCTTGATCTTAGTGGGAATCATCTCAATTCATCCATACCCAATTCCTTGTATAGTTTAAACCGTCTTCAGTTCCTCAGTCTTTGGGGTAACCAGTTACAAGGAACAATCTCGAGTGCCATTGGAAACTTAAGCTCTGTTACTCACCTTGATCTTTCTTTAAATTATATGTTGGAAGGAAGATTACCAACCTCACTGGAATATCTGTGCAAATTGAAGGAGATGGATTTGTCATTTAATAAAATTGAAGGTGGAATATCAGAAATCCTGCAGAGTTTGTCTAGATGTTGTTTGGATTCCTTAGAGTCATTGGATATGACCAATAACCAACTTTCTGGCCATTTAACTGATCAACTTGGGCAGTTTAAAAATCTATCTTACTTGTCCCTTGCTCAAAACAAAATTTCTGGTCCCATTCCATCATCGATAGGGGACTTATCATCTTTGAAATTCTTTGATATTTCAGAAAATCAATTAAATGGTCGAATTCCATTGTCTATAGGGGAGCTGTCATCTTTGAAGTTATTTGATGTTTCAGAAAATCAATTAAATGGTACATTTCCTCCATGTTTTGGACAATTGGAAAGTTTGGAAACTCTGGCTTTTGAGTATAATCTATTTGAAGGAGTTGTATTAGAAACCTATTTTTCTAATCTCACGAGATTGACAACTCTAACAGCGTCACACAATAGGCTTAGATTTGAACCAAACTCAGTTGGATTCCCCCATTTCAACGTGAAAGTATTGAATTGGGTAACTGGCATCTTGGCCCAAAGTTTCCTTGGTGGTTAAAATTTCAAAAGAAATTGTCTTCTTTGGATATCTCCTGTGCAGGAATTTCAGATGTCATGCCCACTTGGTTTTTAAACCTTCCCACAAAATTTACAAATTTAAATCTTTCCTTTAATCAACTTACTGGAGAGTTTTCATTTTTGAATGTAACAAACTTTATTGACTTAAGTTCAAACCGCTTTACAGGTCCATTGCCAAGAGTACCCTCAAGTTTAAGATTTTTATTTTTGTCAAATAATTCATTTTCGGGATCCCTTTCTGAATTAGTTTGCAATCCATCATTAAGAGGGATGGTAACTCTTTACATTGATACAAATCTACTCATTGGAGAAATTCCAGATTGTTGGAATCATTGGGAGACTTTAGCTTATTTAAATTTAGGAAACAACAATTTGACAGGGAAAATCCCACCTACTTTGGAATATACAGATCCTTTTATGTTAAACCTTCGAACAATAGTATGTTTGGAGAATTGACATCCACATTGTAAAACTCTAGAGATTTGATTATGATTGATCTTAGTGAAAATCATTTCAGTGGATGCGTACCAGCATGGATTGGTGATAAGCTCTCGAGCCTTGTGATTCTAAGCCTTCGATCAAATAACTTTGATGGTCATATCCCTCATAAAATTTGTGATCTTCAATTTCTTCAGAACTTGGACCTTGCCCAAAACAACATTTCAGGAGTTATTCCAAAATGTTTCAATAATTTTAGTGCAATGGCCACAAAAAAAAACCAAGAATGAAGTTTCTGCGCCGTTAGTCATTGATTTCCCATTTTATTTTAAAGCACTATTGGTGTTGAAAGGACGAGAGGATGAATATGGTAGCACCCTAGGACTTGTTACCAACATAGACCTTTCAGCTAATAGTCTCACTGGAGAGATCCCCAAACAAATTGGTAGTCTCGTTGGACTATTGTCTTTAAATTTTTTAGGAAATCTCCTAACAGGAAATATACCAGACACCATTGGCAACATGGAGTGGATGGAATCTCTTGATTTGTCGATGAATCGATTGAATGGTGAAATCCCTCCAAGTTTCTCCAAATTGAATTTCTTGAACCACTTCAATGTGTCCTACAACAACTTGACAGGACAAATTCCAACAAGCACTTAGCTTCAAAGCTTTGAAAACTTGTCTTAAGTGGGAAATCATCTTTGTGGACCTCCCCTCACTAAAAACTGCAGTACAAAAGGTTTTTCAACTGATGTTGTGAATAATGCAAGTAGCAGTGAAGGAAGTAAAGTGAATTGGCTTTATGTCAGCATAGTTATTGGCTTTGTAATGGGATTTTGCGGTGTAGTGGCTCCCTCATTTTTCATTAGGTCTTGGAGGATTGCGTACTATAGAAAGCTAGACCATATTTGTGGTAAACTATATGCATTTTGGGCTACTATGGGTATGTGGTTTGAAAGGGGAAAAGTATGTATAATTGATGCATTTGACCTAGGTGTGCTATACATGATTGTTTGGTGCTAAAAGATTAGTTTTAGCGTCTGTCCTTTAATGGGACTCGTTGATGTGGTACTGCCAACAACGCAGCCCACTTGCTTGCGTGAGCTGCTTTGTTATATGCAAACCATACGGAATGTCGTACTTTTCCTTTTGCATCTTTTTTGAAGAATGTTGAAATCATGTTTTATGTTGATAAGAATGAGGATTTCAGACAGTAGGTTCGGGTGTATGGGGTGAGCCTGTTGGCTCGGGTTTAGTAGTTCGTCTCCTCTTTGTGTTTGCTTTTGTTTTGCGACTTAATCTTTAATGAATTTCTTCTCTAAAATAATTAGTAATTTTAGACAAGCATAAAAGTATAGGGTAAACTACACCTAAGATCATTTTAAAATAGAGTTTGTCCTATTTTAGTTACTCTAAACTTTTTTTCTCAATTTAAACATTCTAATTAATATAATTGTTTGAATTAGTTACTGCCGTTAAACATTTCGTTAATCCAATAACGGATTGTTGATGTGGCATATGAGCCAATTGAATGATGCCATGTGACACTTTCTTTTGACTTTTTGACAAAAACTTAAGGACCTCTCGATAATTAATCCAAGTCACTTTTTTCCCTTTTTCTTCTCTACGCAACTCAAAAAGGAAAAATCAGAACAGGGCATCTAAAATCTACATGCCCTTCACTAGTTTCTCAACAATGGATCTATGGCAACTATCAAGGATAACCCACCATACATACACAAATAATTAAAGAAGAGTGAACATATATAAATAAGAATGGATCTATGGCATGGATAGGGCAAGGGTAAAAGCTTCAACTTTTATAATTCGTTATATGCAGGCAATTTGAAATTCCAGGAGCTTTTAAAGAAGGCAATAGAGATTCTCTGTTTAGGATATTTTCTTTGCTTTCTAATTGCTTTCAATGTAAATCAGTTAAATTATAATTTTTTTAAAAATATTAGAATTTATTTTGTAAAATAAAGTACCACTATTTCCCAACAAAATAATGAGGTTTATGAAAGGTGTAAATAGCTCAAATACGGTTACTAGAGAATCAATACAAGAGTTCTCTTGATCTAGTTAAATAATGATAATTAAATAAAAAATACAGCCTCCACTCTACTAAGAGGAGGTGGTACACCTTAGGGGTTGCTGGTTTCCCTCTCCTTTACCTCCCACTTCTCTTATTCCCTTCCATTAACAAGCAGTCCCCAAGCTCCTCCAACAACATTGTTGGTGTTAGAGACAGCAGCAGACTGCTTTTGGTCTTGCTTGGACAGCAAGCCTCGAGGCTTGGAGAAGAAACAAACGAGAAAGAAAACAGAAAAGAAGCTTGCAAGTGGACAAACAGAAAAGAAAAGAGAGAATTTTAATGGAAATCAACTGATAATTTTCATTAACAAGAGAATGAGGCATTAAGCCATTACATATATCAGCAAACTTGTAAAAACAAACAAGTAATCACCTAATCAACTACCTAACACCACTAATATGCATTGAAACTTACAAGATTAGCTTGCACATATTACTTTGCTAATTTTTCAGTCAATCAACATCAAAATTACATCAAAACATTCACCTACTTAGTTCAACATGAACTAAATTACAAAAGAATTAAAACAACTAAATGCACCAAGTAATTCAGCAACTTCAAGCTTCAGCTGCTGCACACCATGGCTCGACTGCTTATTGTCATTTGTGCATGGCCACCTTTGTGATCAGCTAGCTGTATGGGAACTAACTTCAACACTCTTCCTTAGTTTCCATGCTAATAACACCTAGCTGCCTTTTCAATTTAACAAACTTTGACACATTAAGTGCCTTGGTAAAGATATCAGCAATTTGCTCTTCTGAATTGCAATGAACCAGCTTGATTTCATGAGCTTACTCCATTTCTCTTATAACATGTGATAACACTCTACAATAACGTATTTTTATGTATTAATTATGTATTTATTCCGAGTATGATCCTGCTAATTTGAGCTATTTATGATCTTTTATCTCATAGGGACTGAATTTGTGGCAAAAGTGAAATTAAGGGCCAAAAGCGTGAATTTAGAGATAAAATGGGCCAATGTGCGACACAAGGAAAAGTTGGTGTCAAAAGTGCAAGCATGGAGGACACAAGGGTTGAAATGCAGAAAGAAGAGATTTTATTCTATTAAACTCTATTTTAATTATATTAGGATAATTAATATTGAGATAATTATTAAGGATTATTTTTAGGATTTTATTCTATCTTTATTTATCTTCAATTAAATGTATTTATCTTTTAGGAATTTAAGTAGGATTAGAATATTTCCCCTAGCACTATAAATAGGGGGTGAAGTGACTCAAAAGGGGATCCCATTTATTTTTCTGAAAACACTCTCTCCCCAAAAGTTTATGCTTTTGTTCTTTTCATATTTCTTTTTAATAAAATCTTTTTATTTATTTATTTATTTCTTTTCTTTTCTACCACAACCATGAGCCACTAAACCCATCTAGCCGAAGGTTGTCAAAAATCCCCAAAAGAGTTCATGAGGCTTAGAATTCGTACTTAGCCTCCTCGCTGAGTATTCATCGTTTCTCCGCACTACGGGGCTGACGCTTCCGTCCATGTCCCTTAAGAAGTAAGCTTTTCAACGTATGCAAAGGCGGCCAATTTGTATGTTTTGGGAAGGTTGCACAGTCGGTTCGATAGCTTGCTGCATCAGAGGTTGGCGAGCCAAAGAGACAAAATGGCGTGGGATTCGCCATTGAGAAGCGTTGATCTAGTATAAGACGATCCCACAGAAGCGATTGTTGGCTAGAGTCAGGTTCCACCACATCATAAGTCTAAATCCTTGGAGCTGGTGGTCGTAGGCGTCCTCTTCCACTATAACTGGCTTATTCGGTTTGGGAAGGATCATCTAAAAGCTGAGGATTGAAACGAGACAACTGGAGGCTAGAATCTCCCATAAGAATTTTCTTTCTCTCAACTCTATTTTTAATTTTTCTAATCTTCGATTCAATATTTTTAATTCTATTTTTATTTTATTTTTCGTTTCCAGATCCAACCCTTTAATTCTATTATTGTTTTTATTTTTTTCCAGGAACGCAGGTTGTCTTGGGCAAGACTTTGCCTGAGATTTCACGGAACAAGATATTTTGCAAGTCCAGTCCCTGAGGATTTGACCCTACTTCCCTTTTACTATTTTTTTTCATTATTTATTAGGGATATGATATTTTTGGTGCTTTCAACGACCGCATCAAATTTTGGCGCCGTTTCCGGGGACTGGCAACGTACTAATCTTGTTTTTTGTTTCTTATGACCAGATCTGCTCCAGGTACTCTTGAGTTCAATTCAGAAATTGAGAAGACTGCTAGAGCCAATCGCAAGGAGACAAAGTTACGAAAAAAGAAGTCAGCGGTGGTTGGAACTCAAAGTAACCCACCGCCAGAAATCGAAGTTGACGACGAAGCTGAGTCTAGGGTTAACGAAAACCCTACTCGAACACTTGAAAGCGAAAAAGTAGAAGTCGACTCACCAGAAGAAGTGCTTAACGCTAGGGTTAACGAAAACCCGAATCTAGCATACCAACCAATGGCTCAAACAATTCGGCAACTGGCCGAAGCTCTGATAGAACAACTGCCATTGTGCATCGCGTATCCTACTATGGATACTGATTTTGAGTTGAAGACAGGTTTAATCCAGTTATTGCCAACTTTTCGTGGGTTACAAAATGAAAATCCCCACAAGCATCTGAAAGAATTTCATATGGTTTGTCTTAGCATGAAACCTCAGGGGGTAACTGAGGATCAGATTAAATTGCGTGCTTTCCCTTTCTCCCTAGCAGATTCCGCTAAGGAATGGTTATTTTATTTACCCCCTGGATCTATTACAACTTGGGCTGATCTATCTCATTTATTTCTGAACAGGTTTTTTCCAGCATCTCGGGCAGCTGAGCTAAGAAGAGAGATCGTTAGAATAAGACAAAAAGAAGCTGAGTCCCTTTACGATTATTGGGAATGATTTAAAAAGTTGTGTGCAAGCTGTCCACAACATGGTATAATAGAGCAATCTCTCCTCCAATACTTTTACGAAGGTTTGAAGCCCATGGAGATGAATATGGTAGACGTTGCTAGTGGAGGAGCATTGGTCAACATGACTCCCCAACAAGCGAGAGACTTGATCTCCACGATGGCTGCAAATTCTCAGCAGTTCTGAGCCAATATTGAACCCCCTAGAAGGGTTCACCAACTAAGTAATTCAACCTTAGAGGATAAAGTTGATAGACTTGCTAATATGATGAATTCTCTTATTGCAGAAAAAGTGAAGACAGCTCGATTATGCAGAATATGTGCTACACCTGATCATGCAACTGATGCATGTCCCAGTTTGTATGATGAAACCATGGCCCATCTGAATGTTGTGGAAAATTTCCCTGGGCCGCCACAAAGGCAATACGACCCCTACGCTAATACCTAC
This sequence comes from Gossypium hirsutum, assembly GCF_007990345.1. Lineage (NCBI taxonomy): Eukaryota > Viridiplantae > Streptophyta > Magnoliopsida > Malvales > Malvaceae > Gossypium > Gossypium hirsutum. The sequence continues at coordinate 66,856,054 of NC_053447.1, read as the reverse complement.
AACCCAGGGTGGAGGGATCATCCTAACTTAAGTTATGGTGCAAATCCACGAAATAACCAGCCATACCAAAATCAGTTTCCGCAACAGCCGCAAGGTTCAGGTAATTTTCTAGAAACCATGGTCAATAAGTTAGCAACTAATGTTCTTGATTTTCAGCAGCAAAATCTTAATTTCCAAAAAGAGATGAAGGATTTCCAACAGAAAACTGAGGCGTCCATTAGAGAGTTGACCACATTGATCGAGAAATTAACCTCTCAAGGGAAGCTGCCGTCACAAACAGAACCAAACCCTAGACAAAATGCAAATGCAGTGACGTTGCGAAGTGGAAAGGTACTGGAACCAATTCCTGACAGGAATCTTGCCCAAGAAATCACCCAGGAAAAACCTGAAAAAGATGAACAGGTCCGACCGAAGCCTCTATTTCCTAAAATTCAACCTCCATTTCCAGAATGATTCAACCAATTTCGAGGAGGTAAAGAGGATAAGAAAATTCTTGAAACATTTAGGAATGTCGAGATCAACATTCCACTGTTGGACACCATCAAGCAAATACCGCGGTATGCTAAATTTCTTGAAGAGCTTTGCACCAACAAGCGAAAATTAACAGGTTATGAAAGGGTGAATGTTGGTGAGAATGTATTCGCAGTGTTACAGTGGAAAATGCCAACAAAATGTAAGGATAGGGGCATGTTTGCAATACCATGCAAAATAGGCCATCTGGGAATTAAGAAGGTTATGTGTGATCTAGGGGCTTCTATAAATGTAATGCCATATTCTATTTATGAATCACTTAACGCGGGTTTCTTGACAAAAATAGGTGTTATCATTCAATTGGCAGACAGGTCTGTTGTGCATCCAGAAGGAGTCCTTAAGGATGTTCTGGTAAAAGTTAACAAGCTTATTTTCCCTGCAGATTTTTATGTGATCAAAATGGAGGAGGATAGCACTCCTGGATCTTCAGATCTCCTATTGGGTCGATCGTTCCTTAGTACAGCTAGTACTAAAATTGATGTTCGAAGTGGAACTCTCACGATGGAGTTTGATGGGGAGATCGTAAAGTTTAATGTCTACGATGCCATTAGCCATCCAAGCGAAATCTTGTGCGTAAATCGTATTGACATAATTGACTCTTTGGTGGAAGAGAATTTTGAGTCAATTTATGGAGATAATTCTGAACTTAATGAATTTGAATTTGTTAACGAGTTATCATCTTCAAATACTAAATTGTTACCTTCTGTTATAAAGGCACCAGAGTTGGAGTTAGAACCCACAGAACAGGCAAGGAAATTAGACATCCAAGAGTTAGAAGAAATTCGCAATGATGCCTACGAGAATGCTCACATTTATAAAGACAAGACAAAGTTGTTTCACGATAAGAGAATAGCTCAGAAGCATTTTTTGGTAGGACAAAAACTTTTACTTTATAACTCCGTGTTAAAGTTATTCCCAGGTAAGCTTCGATCACAATGGTAGGGACCTTTTATTGTTACTAAAGTGTTCACACATGGAGTAGTTGAAATAGAGAGTAAAGAATCTGGAAAGCGGTTCGTAGTCAATGGCCAGCGGTTGAAGCCGTTTTATGAGAATTTTCAAGCCCACACAGTTGAAAAAATCCATTTGGAACCACCATAGAACCAATAACGGCGTCGAGCTAACGACGTTAAACAAGCGCTTGTTGGGAGGCAACCCAATTTTTATTTTTATTTTTAGTTTATTTATTACTTTCTTTTATTTTATTTTACTTATTTGGATATTAATAAATTTTTCTTCTTTTGCTTAGATAAAACAGAGCGAAAATGCGAAAAAAACCGTTGAGCAACGCTTAAAGCGCATTGAGGCCTGACTTGAAACTTTTGGCCAGCAACTGACCAAGCTCATTGCCATCATTTGCGATCGACAGTAACAACACGGGGAGTTTTTCTAAACTTTTCTACCTATTTATTTCTTTTCATCCACATTGAGGACAATGTGCTTTAAGTAGGGGGGAGGTACTCTTCGTTATCACTATCATTTTCTGCTGTGATTTTGGTTGTTGCTGTGATTATTTTTTTTGGCTGGTGTTGCTACTTGAGGCTCCATTTTGTCCATATTTATTTTTTTTAGAATCTCCTGCCTCTTTTCATGCCCAAGATTTTTACCAAGAATTGCCTATGGTTTGACTTACAAGCATGATTCTTGTTATCTGAGAAAATTATGAATTTTCCATAATTGATGCCATCTCCACTGTTTTATTCTTATCAGACTAAAAATAATTGTGATTCATAAAGTTAACTTTATCTTGCTTTTCGTAAAATTGATCAAGTTTAAATACAAAGTGGACACTTAATATGTTTGCATGCTAAAATATGTTGATGACTATTAATGTAATTACTGAAACTTATTTTTGACACTTGATTATTATTATTTCTCTAAAGTCCTCATAAAAAAAGTTATTATTAAAATGTCGTTTAATGTTTCTGTGGTTATGAGTGCAGTTTAAAAACGTGACTGACTGAGTAACCGGGGTAGGGTGCTTGGGTTGTCATCCTATTTCGCGTCAAAAGGTTGTGTGACGTGTTAGGTAAAACTCCGCTAACCAGAATTAGTTTTTAAGAACATGTTGGGCTGAGTAACCGGGGTGGGGTGCTTGGCTGTCATCTCTCTTCGCGTCAAAAGGTTTGATGTGTTCTTAAGAAAAATTATAATAAATTAGGAGTTTGCTGGGCTGAGTAACCGGGGTGGGGTGCTTGGCTGTCATCTCTCTTCGCGTCAAAAGGTTCAGTATATTCCTAAAGCATAAAAAAAAGAGAAAAAAACAAAAAAAAAGAAAAATAATAATTTGGGGACTAAAGGAGGAAACAAATAGAGTGTCTTGGTAGGTTTGGTAATTTACCTAATTTTCATTAAATAATTCAAGTTGATTCTAATTTTTGTGTGTATTAATTGAAAAACTTTTTCTGTTTTACTTAAAGCAAGCTTAGGGTTCTCTTTATTTTTCATATGCATTTTTGACTGATTTCTATAAAACTTTGAAGTGGTATTTCTGTTATGGCAGAATCTAACTTTCACAGTAGATAGGAACCATACTTAAAAGAAATACCACTTCAAATACGTTATTCTAGAGTGGTATATATATATATATATATTGGGGACTAAAGGAGGAAACAAATAGGGTGTCTTGGTAGGTTTGGTAATTTCCCTAATTTTCATTAAATAATTAAAGTCGATTCTAATTTTTGTGTGTATTAATTGGAAAGCTTTTTTTATTTTACTTAAAGCAAGCTTAGGGTTTTCTTTATTTTTCATATACATTTTTGACTGATTTTTATAAAACTTTGAAGTAGTATTTCTTTTATGGTAGAATCTAACTTTCACAGTAGATAGGAACCATACTTGAGGGCAAGCATGGGCTAAGTAGGGGGATTTGATAACACTCTAGAATAACGTATTTTTATGTATTAATTATGTATTTATTCTGAGTATGATCCTGCTAATTTGAGCTATTTATGATCTTTTATCTCATAGGGACTGAATTTGAGGCAAAAGTGAAATTAAGGGCCAAAAGCGTGAATTTAGAGATAAAATGGGCCAATATGCGACACAAGGAAAAGTTGGTGCCAAAACTGCAAGCATGGAGGACACAAGGGTTGAAATACAAAAAGAAGAGATTTTATTCTATTAAACTCTATTTTAATTATATTAGGATAATTAATATTGAGATAATTATTAAGGATTATTTTTAGGATTTTATTTTATCTTTATTTATCTTCAATTAAATGTATTTATCTTTTAGGAATTTAAGTAGGATTATAATATCTCCCCTAGCACTATAAATAGGGGGTGAAGTGACTCAAAAGGGGATCCCTATATTTTTCTGAAAACACTCTCTCCCCAAAAGTTTAGGCTTTTGTTCTTCTTTTTAATAAAATCTTTTTATTTATTTATTTATTTATTTCTTTTCTTTTCTATCACAACCATGAGCCACTAAACCCATCTAGCCCAAGGTTGTCAAAAATCCCCAAAAGAGTTCATGAGGCTTAGAATTCGTACTTAGCCTCCTCACTGAGTATTCATCGTTTCTCCACACTACGGGGCTGACGCTTCCGTCCATGTCCCTTAAGAAGTAAGCTTTTCAACGTATGCAAAGGCGGCCGCTTTGTATGTTTTGGGAATGTTGCATAGTCGGTTCGTTAGCTTACTGCGTCAGAGGTTGGTGAGCCAAAGAGACAAAATGGCGTGGGATTCGCCATTGAGAAGCGTTGATCTAGCATAAGACGATCCCACAGAAGCGATTGTTGGCTAGAGTCAGGTTCCACCACATCGTAAGTCTAAATCCATGGAGCTAATGGTCGTAGGCGTCCTCTTCCACTATAACTGGCTTATTCGGTTTGAGAAGGATCATCTAAAAGCCAAGGATTAAACCCAAGGTGGAACGAGACAACTGGAGGCTAGAATCTCCCATAAGAATTTTCTTTCTCTCAACTCTATTTTTAATTTTTCTAATTTTTGATTCAATATTCTTAATTCTATTTTTATTTTATTTTTCGTTTCCAAATCCAACCCTTTAATTCTGTTATTGTTTTTATTTTTTTTCCCGGAACGTAGGTTGTCTTGGCTAATACTCTGCCTGAGATTTCACAGAACAAGATATTTTGCAAGTCCAGTCCTTGAGGATTTGACCCTACTTCCCTTTTACTATTCTTTTTCATTATTTATTAGGGATAGGATATTTTTGGTGCTTTCAACAACCGCATCAACATGTAACTTAATATTGAAATGCTTAGTTCTGCCATTGAAGATGGGATTCTTTGCAATTGCAACAGTAGATTTGTTGTCACAGTAGATCTCTGCTGCTCCTTCTTGGTTTTGGTTTAAATCAGCCAAGATTTTTCTAAGCCATATGGCTTGATTCACAGCAGATGCAGCAGCAACATATTCAGCTTCTGCTGTTGACAGTGCCACCAGACTCTACTTCTTAGAACTCCAGCAAAACATGCCTGAGCCAAGGCTAAATGCATATCCAGATGTGCTTCTCATGTCATCACATGATCCAGCCCAGTCACTATCAACATAGCTTGTCAGCTTCATGTTTTTAGCCCTTTTGAGCAACACACCATGATCAATGGTGCCTTTGATGTACCTCAGCACTCTTTTAGCTGCTTGAAAGTACTGATCATTGCAGCAATTCATGAATCTAGATAGCATACTAACACCAAACATAATATCAGGCCTTGTTGCAGTCAAATACAGCAGACTACCAATGAGACTCTTGTACATTGTCTCACAAACTGGTTCACCACTGCTCTGTCTTGATAGCTTCATACCAACTGCCATTGGTGTGCTTGTTGGTTTACAGTTCTTCATAGAGAATTTGTTTAAGACCTTCATAGCAAAGGAACTCTGGCTGAGAAAGATTCCATTTGCAGTCTGTTTCACTTCCATTCCTAGGAAGTAATTCATTCTGCCTAGATCAGACATCTCAAACATTTTCATAATTTTTCTCTTGAAGTCATGCAACATACCCTTGTCTCCTCTAATAACTAATAGATTATCAACATAAAGTGACAAGATAAGCTGAGTTTCAGCTTGATTTTTCTTCACATACAAAGTTGGTTTACTATCACTTCTCTCGAATTCCAAACTGATCATATAGGAGTCAATTTGAGCATACCAGACTCGAGGTGGCTACTTCAGGCCATACAAGGCCTTTTTTAGCCTATACACCGTGTGTTCTTTGCCAGTGACTACAAATCCTTAAGGTTGCTCGATGTAGATCTCTTCTTCTAGGAAACCATTGAGAAATACAGACTTCCCATCAAGCTAATGAATGGTCCACTAATTTTGAGCAGCCAAGGCAACTATCATTCTGACTGTGTCAAGCCTGGCTACTGGTGCAAAAGTCTCTAGGTAGTCCAGGCCATACCTTTGGCTGAAGCCTTTTACAATAAGCCTAGCTTTCAGCTTGTTTAGATTGCCATCAGCATTTTGTTTTGCTCGATAGACCCATTTCACTCCAATGGTCTTCTTTCCAGTAGGCTTATCAACCAATTCCTATGTCTGATTCTTCTGAATCATGTTGATTTCATCAACCATAGCCTGTTTCCAGCCTTCATCTGCCTCAGCCTCTTCAAAACTGGTAGGTTCTGCCATAGCAACCTGTGCTCTTTCATAAATTTCATCTAGGGACCTTGTGCCTCTCACAGGTACATCATCAATGTCCATTTCAGGACTAAGCTGCTCGAGTTCAGCTTGATTAGGCACCAAGTCTTCTGAAATAGCTTCTGGTTCATTCTTCTCCCAATTCCAGCATGCATTTTCATCAAAGATAACATCTTTGCTTACTTGAATTTTTCTTGTCAAGGGATCCAAAACCCTGTAGCCCTTCTTGACTAAGCTATAGCCTACTAAAATGCCAGGCTGAGCTCTCTTTGAAAGCTTGTCCCTCTTTACTGCTGGTATTTGTGCATAGCACAGACAACCAAACACCTTTAGATGTGCCAATGAAGGTTTGAAACCAAACCATGCCTCAAAAGGTGTCTTGTGAGCAAGGGCCTTGATTGGAAGCCTATTTTGAAGGTAAACAGTAGTGTTTACTGCCTCAGCCCACATGGTTTTGGCCAGTTTCTTCTCAAATAGCAAACACCTGGCCATATCCAACAGGCTTCTGTTCATCCTTTCAGATGCCCCATTCTGCTGAGGTGTGTACACATTTGTTAGCTGGTGTTTGATACCAGCATCACTACAAATGGCTTGGAACTGAGCTGAAGTGTACTTAGTGCCATTGTCTAACCTTATCGATTTCAGCTTGCAGCCTGTTTCTGTCTCAATAGCAATTTTAAACTTCACAAACACTTGAGCTACCTCAAACTTGTGTTTCAAGAAGAAAATCTAGCAAAACCTTGTAAAATCATCAATGAAGAGGATGAAATACCTATTTTTGCTAAGTGATTCAGTCCTCATAGGTCCACATACAACAGGGTGCACCAGCTGCAATCTTTCAGTGGCTCTCCATGCTGAGTTTGTAGGAAATGGCAGTCTTGCCTATTTCCTCATCTGTCAAACTTCACATACATCATCATGCTCCACTGAGTTGATAAAATTCTTAACCAAGCCCTCTCTGGCCATTCGAGCCATCAACCAGAAGTTGGCATGTCCAAGCCTTTAATGCCAGAGCTTGGAATCATCTGTAGAGGCTGTGTATGCTGACTTTGAGTCATTTGGCCAATGAACCTTAAAGCATTTGTCAGTCATTTTAACTGTCATGAGGCTTGATCCACTTGGATCAGCAATCTGGCACTGTGTGTCCTTGAACATAACTAAATAGCCTTTCTCGAGCAATTGAGCTATGCTGAGAAGGTTTTTGTCAATCTCAGGCACCAATAACACATTTGAGATGACCTTGTTGCCTGTAGAAGTGCATATTAGCACATCTCCTTTTCCTTTAGCCTTTATAAACTGACCATTTCCAACCTTAACCTTGGTTTTGCAGCTTCTGTCCAAGGTTTTGAACAAGGATGCATCTGGTGACATGTGGTTAGGCCACTGTCCAGTAGCCAGTCTTTTGAGCATTTCTTCTCAGCAGCTGAGCAGGACACAACAAAGACCTGCTCCTCTTGGTCACTACTGTCTTCAGCCACTCGAGCTTCAGCCTTTGGTTGCTGAAATTGACTTTGCCTTGGTTTGTTTGTGTTCTTGCAAACCTTTTCAACATGGCCCTTCTTCTTGCAGTGTTGGCATACTGCATCTGGTCTAAACCAGCATCTATCTTCTCGATGACCAACCCTTGTACAATGTCTGCAGGGTTGGTCACTGCTTCTAGCAGCATCAGACTTAGGCCTGTTTTTCCAGGGCTTTTTGCCTCTATGAGCATTGGTGCTCGAGGCTTCTCTGGCTCTGGCTTGAAATGCACCTTTCTGGTGGTCTTCAACCTTGCTAGCTCTCCTTTGTTCCTGAGCATAAAAGGTGTTGATTAGCTCAGTCAAAGAGATGCTAGCTAGATCTCTTGAATCCTCTAAGGAGGATATATTTGCCTCATATCTCTCAGGCAAAGTGGAGAGGACTTTCTCCATGATTCTTACCTCATCAAAGTGCTCACCTAGGAGCCTTATGCTGTTAACCACAGCCATGATTCTATCTGCATACTGCTTCACTATTTCTTCTTCCCTCATCTGTAGATTCTCAAAATCCCTTCTCAAATTAAGCAGCTGTTGTTGCCTTGTCCTCTCTGTGCCTTGAAACTCCTCTTTAAGCTTATCCCAGGCCTGTTTTAGAGTCTCACAGGCCATAATTCTGGTGAAGATGACATCTGACACACAGTTCTGAATGCAGGACATGGCTTTGTGCCTTTTGGTCCTCTCATCAGCATGTTGTCTGATCTGAGCTACTGTGGGATTGGCCCTCAGTAGTGCTGGCTCAGCATCTGTGTTGACAACTTCCCACAGATCAAAGGCCTGCAGGTAAGTCTTCATCTTTACCAACCATATGCGGAAGCCTTCTTCATTGAAGACTGGTGGGGCTGCTGGTGAAAATTCTGAAGAAGCCATTCTAGTTTCTTGGTTTGATACAATAGGTCCACTAAGACAAATGCTCTAGATACCAATTGTTGGTGTTAGAGACAGCTGCAGACTGCTTTTGGTCTTGCTTGGACAGCAAGCCTCGAGGCTTGGAGAAGAAACAAACAAGAAAGAAAACAGAAAAGAAGCTTGCAAGTGGAAAACCAGAAAAGAAAAGAGAGAATTTTAATGGAAATCAACTGATAATTTTCATTAACAAGAGAATGAGGCATTAAGCCATTACATATATCAGCAAACTTTTAAAAACAAACAAGTAATCTCCTAATCAACTACCTAACACCACTAATATGCATTGAAACTTACAAGATTAGCTTGCACATATTACTTTGCTGATTTTTCAGTCAATCAACATCAAAATTACATCAAAACATTCACCTACTTAGTTCAACATGAACTAAATTACAAAAGAATTAAAACAACTAAATGCACCAAGTAATTCAGCAACTTCAAGCTTCAGCTGCTGCACACCATGGCTCAACTGCTTACTGTCATTTGTGCGTGGCCACCTTTGTGATCAGCTAGCTGCATTGGAACTAACTTCAACAAACATAATCATTATGTGGTCTACTTTTCCCACGGTTGTCTGCTAGTCATTGATAACTTCATGTATACAGTTGGTGTTAAACCACTTTCCATTTCAACATATTCCCTCATTTGTGCAAGCCAATTGTATTCGACGCCATCTTTTCAGTGGTTATCAACTCCGAAAAGCTTGGTATCCTAACGCTTAAGTCGATCATCTACATTACCATATTAGCTTCAATGGTTGCAATTCATCCCGACAGTTCAGAGACCAAAAGAGATGAGAAAAATCCAGTAGGAAAGAATGAACACACCGTTGGGTTTATATCAACAGTTGGTGCTTCAGCAAGCTATGCATTATTGCTGTCTCTAACACAATTCTCATTTGACAAAATACTCAAAAAGGAGACATTTAGTGTTGTGTTTGAAATGCATATTTACACTTAATTGGTTTCGAGTTTCGTTTGCTTGTTGGGGTTGTTTTCAAGTGTGAATTTAATGGATTTAAAGTCCGAAATGGAGAAATTTGATAAAGGGAAGGTGAATTATGTAGTGAGTTTGATTGGAACAACTTTGGCATGACAGATTTTTACAGTGGGAGTTGTGGGATTGATCTATTTGGTGTCATCTTTGTTCTCAAATGTTGTGAGTATGCTTAGTTTGCCATTTGTTCCAGTTGTTGGTGTTCTGTTTTATAAGGAGAAAATGGATGCAAATAAGGTATTGGCAATGTTGTTCACTCTTTGGGGATTTGCTTCTTATATTTACCAACAATATCTAGATGATAACAATTCACAGAAAAAGGAATACGGTCAAAATAATGGCCATATTTTTCACTATTTAGGGCTTTGGTTCATATCTAGGAATCCAGGGGATCAAAGATTCTTATAGCATAAGCTTCTGTGCATATGTACATGTCTACCATACGTGTTGTATGAATAAATAGTATTTTGTTTTCGTTAAGAAAACCAAAGGTTCCTCTCTCCTTTCATTGGCTATTTCGTCCAAATTATAGATAAATACGAGCGTCATTGTCTGGATCTGATTTTTTAAAACCCTTCCGTACACCCTTATTTAAACCCAATGTAACTTGAAGCAAATTCATTGAGACAAGAAAATTACAAGGATTCAAATCTTATCTTAAACATTATTTAAGTAAAAACTAATCATTAAAATGAAAAGGAATGGTATAAATTACCAGTTATTCCACGTATATAGTTTTAATCCATTACTTCAAAGGGAAGATGAGAAAGAGATTCTTTGGTGGTATTCAATCAATGCCTTAGCAAATTGCAAAGACCATGATTTAGACATTTCAGGGTTGCTCAACCATTTGCTTTTGTTGGTTAGTAAGAAAATGTTCCAATCAAGAAAGGGGTGAATCAAAAAAAAAATAGCAGGAGTAGGAATATAATTATAGTTTTTTCATGAATCAAAATAGAAGTTTATTACGTATTAATTTATAATTTTATCATTTTTAAAGGGATTAAGCAAAAATTATTTCATTTTTATGAGGGCTAAAGTACAATTTTACTATATATTAGTTTATAATTTCTTTATTCATAAGAGGATAGAATTGATTTTTTTTTTATTTTAGAGATGAAATTATAATTTCACTATATATTGACTTATAATTTTTTTATTTATAAAAAACAAAATTAAAAATTTTCTAACTTTGAGAGGCCAAAACTCATGTCTATGCCCTTCTGATTCCCTACAAACTTATAAAATTGATTTTTTTTATGCAATAAGAAAAATGATTGATACATAATGAAAAGAAAAAAAAATTCTAACTCTATTAATAAGTTGTTACATGTCTTCAATTAGATTCTTCATACATAGATATAATTGAGAGTGTGGATTTGGTTAATATATCCTGAGAATATAACTAATGTTGTGGCTGAATCTATTGCTAAAGCATTGGGTGAAGATTTGTTTACTGTCATGTGTTTTGCTATGATGTTGGGTCATGGTTTGTCCTATATTACTCTGATATTCAATAGTTATGTTTTCATTTAAAATAATATAAATAGCCAGTTCACTTGAAGTAGGTCACCATATCAATGTCACTAGCCATACCTTTAATTTATTGTTCATACTAATAAAAGAATTGATAACTTAAAAATAAAATTAAAGGCCGCAATTCTTTGCAACCTTATGTTTGCGCAGCTATTTGCAATTTTTGGGCTATTTTGTCGATCAATATAATACAAAATTCTTATAGCATTAGACCCACACCAAGTCATGTAGTTCCATTAGATAATCAATTTTGACCCTGAGCTTAATTTCAACCATTCGCCCGTTATCATCAAGTAAAATAAACTTATACTTGAAGATTTCTTGTAATTATCTCCCGTGGATATATCTCATGCGGAGAGTTTTGACATAAGTTTTCTTTCGGATTTGTACGTGAGGATTATTTTAATATACTCATATCAAATACATACCTATATTTGAAATTGAGGTTGTCAAAAGTCCATTAAGTTGCTGGGATTCCATCCACCCCGGCCAAACAAAGATTGTTTTTTTGTTTTTAAAAATTGAGTTTGGAGCAAGTTGGATAGAGTTTTTCAATAAAAATTTTAGAGTCAAATTTCTACCTCGTCCAGATATATTTATTATAATGTCACATTTTAATTTTGTAAATATAATTGGGATTATTTTGTTAAAGTTAATCTAATAAAAAAACATTGGTGGACGTAACTCAAGTAATTTGAAGTTAAGTGATTCTATAATTTTTAAAAGCGTAAATTTATTAATAATTTTTAATAATTTTTAGTGTAATTTAAGGAAAATCTTATAGGCATTGAAATTTGTTAGAATAATTTGAAGTTAAAAAAAAAAGTATGAAAACAAATACTACAATGTGCCCGTTATATCTAATGGTATAGTTATGCTTCGACTCTCAGAACAAATTTATCGAATGATAGTTATTCATGTTTTCTTTTTGGAATTTTTTTTAATCTCCAATTAAACTGATGACACTCGATGGAAGATAAATATATAAATGACGTGCACACGTTAAAAGCATGTCCATGTGCACGTGCCTCTAGAAGAAGTATTGCTATAATCTCTTTCATTTAATATTGCATGATAAAAATAATTACTTTGTTTTTTTTTTTTTTACAGAAAGAATACCTAAACTAGTTACAAAATTTAAACCGCCTTCCGGGGAGGTCTCATACAAGCATGAATCATATAATTTATGGTGAGTTAGTTTAACCAGTCTATTAGCATCTTGATTGTCATTTCTGGATTTGTGCCAAACGTGCCAGTGCTCAAATTGTAACAGCAATTGATAGGTTTTCTTGATTAAGTTAGAATTAAAATGTTGTCGTAGCCATGATCACATAGGAGGATCAAACCATCCAAGATGCATCACAATTCAACATCTAAAATAGAACAATTCCCTAAATATATATTAGAGCCTAAAATCCACTTTAATTTCAACAGGGTATGAAAAAATTGACGGTGCAATAACTATCACTAAACATGGCACTCATAAATGTGAGGATACCCCCTCCAAATAAAACGTATTCTAGAAGATAACTTGATATTTAGTCTTATTGATCATAGTGTCAATTATTTGAAAGGCCCAAATCCAGATTACTTTGGGAATATCTCGTTTCTAGAAGTTCTTGTCCTTAGCTCCAATCGTCTCAAATTTCGACTCCTTAGTCTTCACTATAACAATTTACAAGATAACCTTACTCAAAAAAAAAAAACAATTTACAAGATAACGTTTGAAGTGCCATTGGAAACTTGAGCTTTGTTATTCATCTTGATCTTTCGAATAATAAAATTGATCAAGACATCAGAAATCCTGCAGAGTTTGTCTAGATGTTGTTTAGATTGCTTAAAGTCGATGAATACGTAGATAATCAACTTTCTGGCCATTTAATTGACTTAAAAATCTAGCTTTCCTTTGTTCAAAAAAAAAAAATTCTAGCTTTCCTGTCCAATTCTATTGTCTATAGGGGAGTAATCATCTTTGAAGTTCTTTGATGTTTTAGAAAATCAATTAAGTGGTACTTTTCCATTTGGGCATAATCTGTTCAAAGGAGTTGTTTTAGAAGCCTACTTTTCTAATCTCACGAATTTTGCAACATTGAAGGCATCCAAAACACATGTTTGAGATTTCAACCAAACTTAAGTTGGATTCCCTTGTTTCAATGTGGAATTATTGAATTGAGTCAATGGTATCTTATCTTGGAAGTTTCCCTACTGGGGGGATTTCCACCCTTTCTGAATTGGTTTGTAACTCATTAGGAGATCGACAAATGACAGGTCTTTACGTTGATAGAAATCTCCTATTTGGAAAAATTCCAAATTGATGGAATCTTCCGTTTTTGGGATTAGAAAATCCCACCTTATCCGGGATATGCAAATCTTCTAAGGCTAAACGTTCAAAACAATAGCATGTTTGGAAAATTACCATCCACATTGCAATATTTTCAAGTTTGGTCATTCTTGATTTCAATGAAAATCATTTCAGTGGTGACAAGCTCTCAAGACACTAGACTTGTGGTTTGAAGCCTACGATTAAATAAACTTGATGGCCTCATAAAATTTGTGCTCTTCAAAATCTTAAAAACTTAGACCTTTCCCATAACAAGATTTCAAGAGCTATTTCGAAATGTTTCACTAATTCAAGTGCAATGGCCACAAAAATTAAGCATGATGCTGCGTGGTGGTCCTGCTATTTCATCTGATTGCCTCTTACTTTTTGAGTACATTATTGGTGCAGAAAGGATGAGAAGATGAATACAATATCACATCAAGACTTGTTACCAACATAAACATTTCAGCTACTACTCTCACAAGAGAGATCCCAATTGGAAGTCTCGTTGGACTACTATCATTAAATTTATCAAAGAATCTCTTAACAGAAAATATACCAAACAACATCGACAACATTTTAAATAAAAAAATAAAAAAAAAAACTGATTTTGCGCAAAACAAGAACGAAATTCACAACTTTCAGATAAAAAGTTGACATTATAATGCTAAAAATAAAATTAGTAAAATTTTCCATCTTATAAAAGCACTAATTTGATTTGTTTTTGTTTCATTCCTATCTTTGCCTTTCTTTGAAACATTTTGTGTATATTTTATGGCTCTTTTTAGCTGTGTCCCAAGCTATACTTATGAGTCAGGACTAGTTATTGTGGAATTATATAATTATTACTCAATTATATAATTTTTTTAGTTTTTTCATAACGTTTTAGATCGTTTTAGATCGTTTCTATTTTGATCACTCTCTGTTAATAAAAGTGAAGACATTATCCTTTTCTAAATGCTATAATAACACCATTATTTCTCAATGCTCACATATTTTATCAATTTGATCCTTAAAACACATGCAATTAAAAGATTATTATATAATTATGCAAAAAGTACAACATATAATATTATTTTATATATTTGTTGTGGAAAAATATAATATTATATATATATATATATATTATCAATGCAAAATAATTTTTAAGCGGCCTTATTAAACACAAAATTTATAGGCACGAGACGGAGAATGATTGAATAGAAGAAAGTGTAAAAAGCAAGCCAATGCATGAAAAACACCAGTGTAGGTCCACCCAACCAACTGCAACTCATTCTACATATTTGAATAAAATTTCTCAACTATAGTACTATTTTCTTCACTCGTTTTTTTTTTTTAACAACTCATCATGATCTCCGAAAAGCTTCATGGATGAACATCAACAAAAAATTTTCAAACATAGAACATTTTTCTTCAAGAACATGATGAACGAATTTGCCGGTTCTACAAATCTCTTAAAACAGGCTTAAGTTAGTGATTTACAAATATGGACAGTCTTAGACAAATTTTTAAGCCTATATTTTATGTTTGACTGGGCTTGAGCAAATATAAAATGTACTAATATCATATATAAACCCAACCAATCCAACCCATTAACATCTTTGATAATATAGACTTAGCAATAAATAAAACTTAATTTGAAGCTAGCTATATGGGAGCGATTAGTGACACCTTAGATCAAAGAGCAAACTAGTCCTTCTGTTAAAAGGTGCATCCATATCTACTTTTAAAAATTGGTCATTGTACGTTGGCATGTCACAAGTAATTGTCTGATTAATTTGTTAGCTACATCAATTTTTATAGTTGAAATAGATGAATTTTTTAACAGAAAGAATTACTTTGCTCTTTAATCTAACATACAAGGACTAATTTACTAATTTTAAAAGTAATATGGATAAAATGCAATCCAACTTCTAGTAAGAGTATCTGTGGAATTTATCTTATGCCTATGTTTTTATTGGTTTTTTAAATAAAAAGACTAAAGTACCCTCGAATAATATTAACTTATTTTAATTACAGAATGATATTTTCATAATTTTCTTCATCGAATTGCTGCCCGATTAACTCGTGACATCAACCTGACTAGCTTAAATAATAATAATATAAACATTAAGTTAAATAACAATATAACTACAATCAACGTTCAATTTGGGTCGAGTTTTGATTCAAGTGAATTAGAGCAAGAATTTACAAATCTATATATGCCGAATGCTATAAATATTTGTGATTCAATCCCAAAAACAGTACTGGTGTTAGCTGTATTGCTATGGAGGTCAAGGTCAATGTTACTTTACCTGGAAATTTGGGATAATGACCAAAAGCAAGAGAAATGAAGAGCATCAAAATTCAAAAGCAACGGTCCCTACCCCCCCCCCATGATTTTCGTTACTCATTTCTAAATCTATTCATACACTAGGTTGGGTTTGGGGTGGGCTTTCATAAAATTTCAGGTACTTTACATGGAAATTTGGGATAATGACAAAAAGCAAGAGAAATGAAGAGCATCAAAATTCAAAAGCAACGGTCCCTACTCCCCCCCCCCATGATTTTCGTTACTCATTTCTAAATCTATTCATACACTAGGTCAGGTTTGGGGTGGGCATTGATAAAATTTCAGGCTTAGGTTTGGCTCGAAAAATTGACTTAAAATTTTGTCCAATCTCAACCCGGATAAACATGCTAAAACTCGGGTCCGGCACACTTGTATTAAAATTTTTATAGTATTTTTTAAAAAATATAATACATTAAAAATAAATGTTTCTCAACAAATTGAAAATAAAATTTTAAAAATCTTTATACTTGAACAACACTAAAATAGGTGCAACTTAACACACAAATGCCTCTAAAATAGTAGCAAAATTAACAACAAAATAAAATTTTTAAGATTTTTCCAAACCGTTTAGATTTTGCCAAACCCATTTTTTAGGCCTATATTTTTGTCAAATCTTACCACTTTTCAAGCAGATCTTCTGGTCGTGTCAGGTGGCCAGGCCCATGAATAGGTATACTCATTTTCCATTAAAAGTATTCTCCAACTTTCATTAAAAAAAACAAAAAAAAAAAAACGAAAAACAACTTCTTTATCTGTATCCAGTTACTTCCAACTCATTGCCTCATAGTCTGAATTATTACATGCTTAAAGGAAATTGTGCCAATTTCTTTAACTTTCACTAATTTTGTAGAATCTGTTTCCGTTTCTTTCATTTCACTAATTTGAGTTTGACATGAGAATTATAGGGCGTAATAAAAAAAATCAAAAAAGTAATTATCTGAAATTGTCGTATTTGTGAAACTCTCGATCCGCTTATGGAGTCCAAGAAACTCCATTGGTGGTGTATCAAATAATTACCATAACAAGAAAAATTATTTTATGAGCTCTCCTTAACACATCATCCATGGTCCCTACAAATTAAAAATAAGTACTTAATCTTTTTTTTTCCACATCATCCACGATCTCTTCTTACCAGCTGTACATATGATGCAAAAAAAAAGATGATATATTTATTTTTAATTGGTAAGGATCATGACTGATGTGATAAGGAAGGTTCATAAAATAATTTATCCGGCCCATAATATTTAAAAAAAAATGTTAAGTTGTCTATATTTAAAATTTTAATATGAAAAAAATTGAAAATAATATGAGGAGGTCTAAAACATAATTAACTTAGCCATTTACTATGGGGCAGCCTTTATACCCATATTTTGTATGTGTTTTCTGAGATGGATTTGTTTGAATTATTTAGTGTTTTCAAAGTTGTTTTTCTGTTTCAATAAGTCCTATTCTTTAGGAACAACTTTCTACATTTGTTTAAACTAGTGGTGATCATTGTTTATAGGCGATATAGGTGTTAGTTGTGATTCTATATTTGTCATTTGTAAGGCTATAAAAGTCAGCTTTCTATCTTCAATAAATGTGACACTTATTTCCAGCTTCCACTTGATTTTATACTTAACATTCTGGTAGCCAAGTTGTTGAGGAAATAAAAGGATATGAGTGAAGAAAAGAGTGAAGGTAGTCTTACAAAGATTTCTCATTTTGATGGTCTTCATTATGACCATTGGGGTGAGCAGATGGAGAATTTGTTGAGGTTCAAAGGATTGTGGAATCTAGTTGAGAAAGGCTTCGAGGAGCCTGAAACAATGATTGTGCAGACCATCGTGCAACAAGTACTGATGGACAAGATAATGATGAAGGATCACAGGGTCAAACACTATCTATATCAAGCTATAGATCATGTTGGATTCTTTGAAGATTAAGTTTGGTGGAAATGAGAGAGTGAAAAGGTTTCTTCTCAACACCTTAAGAAGAGAATTTGAGGTGTTGGAAATGAAGAAAGGAGAAATGGTCAAAGATTATTTTGCTAAAGTGATGGTTGTAGCAAACTAGATACGAAGCAATGGGGAGATCATGTCTGACTTGGTGATCGTGGAGAAGATTTTGTGGACTTTGATAGAATGTTTCACCTATGTGGTAATATCTATTGAAGAGGCAAAAGATACACATACCATGTCAGTTGATGAATGGAAATGTTCATTATCTGTACATGAACAAAAGTTTAAGAGAATGGAAAGAGAAGAAGATCATGCCTTAAAAGTTGTTGCTAGTAACGAAAGGTTTGAAAGTAGAGGATGTGGCGCAAATTCATATAGAGGACATGGAAGAGACAGAGGGAGATCATTTGACAAAACACGGGTAGAAAGCTATAAATGTCACAAACTGAGGCATTTTCAGTATAAATGTCCAATGTGTGAGAGTAAAGCTAACTTTGTAGGACTTGATGAAAAGGAAGAGAAACTCTTAATGTCATGTGTGGAGACACATAACTCACAACAAGATGGCGTATGATTTCTTAATTCGGGATGCTCGAATCATATATGTGGGAACAATAAATTGGTTTTCTCATCTTGATCAAAGCTTTCGACACTCCATCAAGCTTGGAAATGATACGAAAATGGTAGTAATGGGAAAAAAAGTGTTAGATTAGAGATTGAAGGCACTAAACAGGTAATCTCTGAAGTTTTCTTTGTTCCAGATCTAAAAAATAATTTGTTGAGCATGGGACAGCTCTAGGAGAAAGGGATAGATATTTTGATTCAAGGGGATGAGTGCAAGTTGTATTATCCACAAAGAGGGCTCATTGTAACAACCAAAATGACTAGAAATCGAACGTTTTGTACTTTCAGATATTGTTTTACCATGTTCACAACTGCTGGTTTCATCATGCTTCCAAACTACCACAAAAGATATCTCTCATCTATGGCACTGCAAGTTTGGTCATTTGAACTACAAAAGCTTACGTATGATGCAGTCTAAAAGGTTAGTTCATGGCTTACCAACAATCAACATTCCAAACAAAGTATGTCTCCATTGTTTGGTCGGAAAGCAACATAGGGAGGAAATGCCAAAGAAAAGTTCATGGAGAGCATCAAGAAAGTTGCAGTTGATACATTTTGACATTTGTGGATCAATTACACCGATTACTATAGGTGGGAAGAGGTACTCACTCAGTTTTATAGATGATTTTGTCAAAAATTTTGGGTCTATTTCTTGCATTACAAATCAGTGATGTTTGAGGTATTTCAGAGCTTTAAAAAATATGTTGAGAATGAAAGTGGTGAGTGTATAGCTTGCTTATGCATAGACAAGGGTGGAGAGTTCACGTCCTATGAATTTAATAATTTCTGATTGGAGAATAGTATTTGTAGGCAATTGATTATAGCCTACACCTTACAACAAAATGGAGTAGCAGAGAGGAGGAATTTAACTATTATGAACTCAATTCGAAGCATGTTATCTGAAAAAAATGTCCCAAAAGAGTTTTAGGCAGAAGCAATTGAATGGTGTACCCATGTGATGAACAGGAGCATGACAGTAGCCATGAATAGACGAACACCAGAAGTGGTATGGAGCAATGTTACACCTTTTGTGGACCATTTCTGAGTGTTTGGGTGTGTTGCCCATGTACATATACCTGAACAAAGAAGAACAAAGTTAGACAACAAAAGCTACAAGTGTGTTTTCTTTGGTGTGAGCAATGAATCAAAGGCTTATCAATTGTACGATCTAGTTTCTAGGAGTAATGTGGTAAGTCGTGATGTTGTTTTTGAAAAAGATAAAGGCTGGGATTGGAGTCAAATTTCAGAGGATGCAAACAAAGAGTTGGAATGGAAAGATATTACTCTTAAGGATGATGTGAGTGAAGATAACATCATTGTACCAAACATAGAGGAAGTAGTTGGAGAAGAACCACCAAGTCTGAACATTCCAGCTATAGATCAATAGAGGATTAGACGGGAGAATAGAATAGCACTAGAGTGGCAAAAAGATTATCTGAGTGGCGTAAGACTAGGCCTTTCTGATGAAGACAAAGAAGTCAATAACTTGGTTCTATACATCGTAGCAGATCCAATCACTTTTGAAGAAGCTGTTGTATGCGAAAAATGGCTTGAAGCTATGAAACTAGAGATTCAAGCCATTGAAAAAAAATGAAACATGGGAATTGATGGAATTATCGGTTAGTGCAAAGAAGATCGAAGTAAAATGGGTGTTCAAAACCAAGCTAAATGACCTTGGTGAGATTGACAAACACAAAGCACAATTGGTGGTGAAGGGATATGCGCAAAATATGGAATTGATTACAATGAAGTTTTTGCACCAGTTGCAAAATGGGATACAATCCAGATGGTGATTGTAATGGTTGCGTAAAAAGGTTGGAATATCCAACAACTTGATGTTAGAAGCGCTTTCCTTCATGGAGAATTGGTGGAGGAAGTTTTTGTTGATCAACCATGTGGCTTTGAGAAAGAAGAGGAGGAGCATAAAGTCTACAAATTAAAGAAGGCCTTGGACGGTTTGAAGCAGGCTCCAAAGGCATAGTATAGTCACATTGAGTCCTATTTTACAAAAGATAGTTTTGAAAGGTGCCCATCTGAACCTACTATTATTATTCAAATTGATTCAAAAGGAAGAGTTTGCATGTTGATGATCTCATATTCATGAGAAATGATGAGGAAATAATTAAAGCCTTCCAAAATTTTATGATGCGAGAATTTAAAATGACTTATCTTGGAAAGATGAAATACTTTCTTGGAGTTGAAGTGTTATAGAATGATAAAGGCATATTTATTAGTTAGAGGAAGTATGCTAATAAAGTTTTTGAGAGATTTGGTATGTTAAGGTGCAACTCTGTTAGAAGTCCAATTGTTCCAAGAACAAAACTTGTGAAAGATGAAGATAGAGTCAAAGAAGATGTCACTGGTTATAAGCAATTTGTGGGGAATCTTCGATATTTAACTACGACCAGACCAGATCTAATGTATTTGGTTGGACTGGTGAGTCAATATATGGAAAAACTTACTGAACTTCATCTTAGTGTAGCAAAAAGGGTCCTTTGATATATAAAAAGAACCTCGGAACTGGGCATTTTGTACAAAAAAGGTGGAATTGGCGAGTTAGTTGGCTACACAAACAGTGATTATGCTAGGGATCAAGATGACAGAAGGAGCACTTCAAGATAGGCTTTTCTATTTGGAGAAAGTGCTTGTCAAGTAGTGACCTTATCTACCACCAATGCAGAGTTCGTAGCAACAACATCATGTGCTTGTCAAGCAGTTTGGATGAGAAGAATCTTGGATGCTTTCAATCATCCTCAAAAATGAAGTATCACATTATATTGTGACAATGCATCCACCATCAAACTATCAAAGAATGTCATATTGTATGGAAGGAACAAACACTTTCATGTAAGGTACCACTTCCTTCATGAATTATCTAATGATAAAGTTATTGAGCTTATCCATTGTGGAACAAAGGAGTAGACAACAGACATCATGACTAAGGCGTTGAAGCTAGAGACATTTGAAAAGCTTAGGGAAAAACTTGGAATTTGTAGAGAAGTAACCTGACTGCAAATATGCAGAACAATTTATGGGAGGAATTGTTTGAATTATTTAGTATTTTCAAAGTTGTTTTTCTGTTCCAATAAGTCCTATTCTTTAGGAACAACTTTCTACATTTGTTTAAACTAGTGTTGATCATTATTTATACATGATATAGGTGTTAGTTGTGATTATATATTTGTCATTTGTAAGGCTCTATCTTCAATAAATGTGACACTTATTTCTAGCTTCCACTTGATTTTATACTTAACAGGATTCATATTTGGATATAGATTACGAGCACAAGGATCTGAAAATGGAAACCCTAGACCAAAAGCGAAACAACTCTGGAACTAATAGAGTCGTCCTTGTCTAAAGCATCACAACCCAAGCTCTAATGGTCAACGATCATTGCTTCAACATGGATATACCCCAACCCTTCCCTTGTGTCTATAACTACAACTGCGACTACAACCCTCGTTGTCTTAGCCACAGACCACAGTGTAAGCAAGCAAAAGCAGCTACTTGGTTGAGTTGGTTCTTCCATAATTAAAGCCCGAATCCTTCATTTATTATTTTTGCAGGTATCATTGTCGTCTTGGGGTGGTAGTGACATTGAAGTCAAAGTTGACGGGAAAATATGTATGGATTTGATAAAAAATTATATTTTAATTTTTTTGTTTTAATATAGTTTTTTTTAAAATGTTTTTGATTAATTAGAAAAAGGTATCTAAAGTTTAGTCAAAAATTAACAAAAAAAGTATCATGTGTTGTCAATCAATGGGCTAATATGCTATATCAATAATCTGTTAGTGAAAAATGAGTTATTTTAACAAGATTAACTACTTTGAACAATTATTTTAACAACAATAACTAAATTGAAATACAAAATTAACGTGGTCAAAATAAGACAAATTATATTTTAGTATGATGTTGCGTATAGTTTATATTTGGAGTTGTGAGCAATGGTTGGTAGCATGCAATTGCAACCATGACTACTCTTCCAATTTCCTTTTTCCCTTCTCTTCTTCTCATTCCCGCTATCTGTTTTACCATTTGTCATGCCAATTCCAACCTACTTTGCATTCCAAGTGAGAGAGAAGCTCTTTTGAAATTCAAGAATCATCTTATTGATCCTTCAAACAGCCTATCTTCATGGGTTGAAGGAGGGGATTGCTGTAAATGGATTGGTGTCGTCTGCCATAACTCAACAGGCCACGTCCACCAACTGCACTTGGCTGCTCTTTCATCTTACGACCAGTCGGCCATAAATCCTTCACTGTTGGAGTTGAAGCATCTCAGTTTTCTGGACTTAAGCAATAACAATTTTGGTAGCATACCGATACCAAAATTTTTGGGTATGCTGGAGAGTTTAACATATCTTAATCTCTCTAATGCACAATTCCAGGGAGCAATTCCTCATAACCTTGGGAATCTCTCAAAGTTGCATTATCTTGATCTTGGTGGTAATTATCTCAAACCAAAAAGTCTTCAATGGGTTTCTGGACTTTCTTCCTTGGAGTACCTTGATTTGAGTTCTGCGGATCTTCACAAAGCAAATGATTGGGTACAGGTAACACTCAAACTTCCTTCTTTATTAGAGTTGCACTTGTCAGCTTGTGGCTTAGAAGATTATCCATCGCCGATTAGTGTTAATTCTACAAAATCACTGGTTGTTCTTGATCTTTCTTCCAACCACTTTTCTTCAGTACCTAAGTGGATATCTAGTCTCCATGGTCTTGTGTCCATTGATCTTAGCTTTTGTTTTTTGGAAGGCCCAATTCCAGATTACTTTGGGAACACCTCGTTTCTTGAAGTTCTTGATCTTAGTTGGAATCATCTCAATTCATCCATACTCAATTCCTTGTATAGTCTAAACCGTCTTCAGTTCCTTAGTCTTAGTTCAAACCAGTTACAAGGAACAATCTCGAGTGCCATTGGAAACTTGAGCTCTGTTACTCACCTTGATCTTTCGAATAATAAAATTGAAGGTGGAATATCAGAAATCCTACAGAGTTTGTCTAGATGTTGTTTGGATTCCTTAGAGTCATTGGATATGACCAATAACCAACTTTCTGGTCATTTAACTGATCAACTTGGACAATTTAAAAATCTATCTTACTTGTCCCTTGCTCAAAACAAAATTTCTGGTCCCATTCCATCATCGATAGGGGAGTTATCATCTTTGGAAACACTGGATTTTGGGCATAATCTATTGGAAGGAGTTGTATTCGAAGCCCATTTTTTTAATCTCACGAGATTGACAACTCTAAAGGCATCTGATAATAGGCTTAGATTTGAACCAAACTCAAATTGGATTCCCCCATTTCAATGTGAAAGAATCGAATTGGGTCATTGGCATCTTGGCCCAAAGTTTCCCCAGTGGTTAAAATTTCAAAAGAAATTGTCTTATTTGGATATCTTCCATGTAGGAATTTCAGATGTCATGCCCACTTGGTTTTTAAACCTTCCCACTCAATTTGAATATTTAAATCTTTCCTCGAATCAACTTACAGGAGAGATTTCATATTTGAATGTGAGAGACTCTGTTGACTTGAGTTCAAACCGCTTTACAGGTCCATTGCCAAGAGTAATCTCAACTTTATGTATTTTACATTTGTCAAATAATTCATTTTCAGGATCCCTTTCCGAATTAATTTGTAATCCATCATTAACGGGAATGGTAGCTCTTTACCTTGATACAAATCTACTCATTGGAGAAATTCCAGATTGTTGGAATCATTGGGAGATTTTAGCTTATTTAAATTTAGCAAACAACAATTTGACAGGGAAAATCCCACCTACTTTGGGATATACATATCCTTTTTTGATAAACCTTCGAAATAATAGCATGTTTGGAGAATTACCCTACACATTGCGAAATTCTTGGAGTTTAGTTATGCTTGATCTTAGTGAAAATCATTTCAGTGGAAGTGTACCAGCATGGATTGGTGATAAGCTCTCGAACCTTGTGGTTCTAAGCCTTCGATCAAATAACTTTGATGGTCATATTCCTCACAAAATTTGTGATCTTCAATTTCTTCAAAACTTGGACCTTGCCAACAACAACATTTCAGGAGTTATTCCAAAATGTTTCAATAATTTAAGTGCAATGGCCACAAAAATCAAAACCAATAATGAATTTTCTTTGTCGCTTTCAAATTTTTACAAATTTTATTTGAAAGCATTATTGGTGTTGAAAGGACGAGAGGATGAATATGGTAGCACATTAGGACTTGTTACGAGCATGGACCTTTCAGCTAACAGTCTCACAGGAGAGATCCCCAAAAAAATTGGTAGTCTCGTTGGACTATTGTCTTTAAATTTTTCAGGGAATCTCCTAACAGGAAATATACCAAACAGCATTGGCAACATGGAGTTAATGGAATCTCTTGATTTGTCCATGAATCGACTAAATGGTGAAATCCCTCCAAGTTTCTCCAATTTAAATTTCTTGAATCACTTCAATGTGTCCTACAACAACTTGACAGGACAAATCCCAACAAGCACTCAACTTCAAAGCTTTGAAAACTTGTCTTATGTGGGCAATCATCTTTGCGGACCTCCTCTCTCTAAGAACTGCACCTCAAAAGGTATTCCAACTGATGTTGCAAATAATGGAAGTAGCAATGAAGGAAGTAAAGTGAATTGGCTTTATGTCAGTATAGTTCTTGGCTTTGTAATGGGATTTTGGGGTGTAGTGGCTCCCTTGTTTTTCATTAGATCTTGGAGGATTGCGTACTATCGGAAGTTGGACCACATATGTGGTAAACTGCATGTGTTTTGGGCTACTATGGGTATGTAGTTTGATGGAAAAAAAGCATGTACAATTGATGCATCTGAGCTAGGCTCACTGCTACATGATTGTTTGGTGCTGAAAGGCCAATAGGGCAGCCCACTCACTTGCGTGAGTGGCTTTGTTATATGCAAACCACATGGCATCTTCTTTGAATAATGTTGAAATTATGTTTTATGTTGATACAAGTGAGGATTGCGGACGGTAAGATCGGGTGTATGGGGTGAGCCTGTTGGCTCGGGTTTAGTAGTCCGACTCCTCTTTGTGTTTGCTTTTGTTTTGTGACTTTCTCATTAATGAATTTATTTTTTCTAAAAAAATTAGTAATTTTAGACACACATAAAAGTATAAGGGTAAACTACACCTAAGATCATTCTAAAATAGGGTTTTTTTCTCAATTTGGTTACTCTAATTAATATAATTGTTCAAATTAGTCACTGTCATTAAAATTTTCATTAATCTACTAACGGATTCTTTATATGACCTATTAGCCAATTGATTGATGACACATGGCACTTTCTTTTAACTTGTGACAAAAACTTAGGGACCTTTCTATGATTAATCCAAAACATTTTTTTAGGGACCTCTCTATGATTAATCCAAAACATTTTTTTTTGCTTTGATCTATTAATTACCTTAGATTGGATGTTACCCCCATATCACTTTGATTTTGGACTACCCAAATATGCAACGAATGACTTAGTTAATTTGAATTTCTTCTTAAACCATAGAGGTCTTGTTTTGAATTATTTATGAAATATGGATATTGCACCATGTTCTGAAAGAGGTTCATGTCCCTTACGCACTTGTTAACCTAATTTTATAAAATTTATAAATAAGAAATTTGAAATATAATATAATATTCTTAAAATATAAATATATCCTATATATTATATATTAGAAGGTCTTAGGCTCCTAATTGATGTGGAAAACCCAAATTTTCCACATGAATTATTTATATTTTAAATTAATTAATATTTCTTTAATTTTTATGATTAGTTAAAAAGAATATTTATGAGTAAAAAAATATATTTTAACCGTTTATTTTTTTATCTAAATTTTTTTTATAAGCATTAACGTTTGCTCTTTTTTTTTCTTAAATAAAAATTATTATGTAATTTATCCTCAATAATTTTTTTTATTACAAATTGAGGGTTTTTTAATTTACAAATAAATTAATAAAATAAAAAATATACATACTCTCATATGCATTTTACAAAATTAAAAGATTAATTTCAATCCCACATTAACTAAAATATTATCATAGCTCACACTTACCTTATAAATAAGAGTAGATCATTATTTTCATAAGCTCTTTAAAGTTTTTTCATTTAAAAAAAATTCAGGGTTTATATTTTAAAGTTATTTATATATTATTGATAATAATATGGGAAACTGCATTGATAGTCACCCAACTATCAAATTTTTTTTATTTTAGGCACCCAAAATAATAAGCACCCACATTGTATAGTTCAATCATTTAGCCCACAACTTTTACATATTATATCAATTTAGTCATGATTTTAAAAAATTAGCCCTCAAAATTTACAAGTGTTCTCAATTTGATCCTAAATCTAAACAATTCAACAAAAATATATAAAAATAATAAATTTAAAAAAAAATTGTTTCTTGCTAAGCTTCGTTCTCTTTGTAAAAGCATCCAAGGAAGGGTGGATTGTGACTGAATCCCAATGGTGGATGAATCCTAGATTGTGTGTGCCGTGTTCGAAAGGGGT
The DNA here is from genome assembly GCF_007990345.1 of Gossypium hirsutum. NCBI lineage: Eukaryota > Viridiplantae > Streptophyta > Magnoliopsida > Malvales > Malvaceae > Gossypium > Gossypium hirsutum. The sequence goes on along the minus strand of NC_053447.1, from coordinate 66,829,231 downwards.
GGGACCTAGGTTGGGGACTGTATGGCCCTCTCCTCGTGAATTTGGGTATTTTGGAGTCTGGTGAAGCTGAATTGTGGCTCTTCAGATGATTATTGGATGGAGATGGAAAAATGCACAAAAAATCATTGTATTCAAAAATAAGAAAACCCATTAAAGAGAAATAAAGTGGATCTAAAACTTGAACCCTATAAGAGAAATAAAGGGTACCTTTGAATCAACCTTAATAATCTTTCACTCCAAAGAGCTAGAGGACACCATTTGTCCTGGTATTCCCTCCCATCAAACCCTTCACCTTGGTTCCTATATTAAGTCTTCATTTGAATCAGATTCGATTTCCTAAAAAATGAATCACCACGAAATGGATATTCATCATTAATGGGTTTAAATTTGATTACAAAGGTGAGGTGTTGAAGAACATGAACCCCCCCCCTTCCCCCTAAAATGGACGATTTAGTAGAAAAGAGAGCTACCCTTCAAATAATTTTTTATCCATAACTTATGTCTTTTTGAAAGCTTGTTTTTCTTGATACTAGTTAGAACTCGTGAAGTCATTGGATATTAGGACAACATTTTTTTTTTCATTTATTACTTTGTACATTATAAAAGTTTATCAATTATAAGAGTTTTAAAAAAAAGTTTATCAAATATGGTTATAATAAAATGATTTGATTGGTGAAGACTTGTTTAGAGTAATGATATGAATTTTCATTTGGTATTTAGATGATATGGATTTAAACTTTATATTATCTTTTCCTTTCATTATATCGTAAAGATAAAATCATGTGATTGAAAAAAAAAAAGTTAACCTAAAGTTTAATTTTCATATTTTGTTTTCCTTAAAAAAGTCATATTTTATTTTTTAAAATAAGATTTTAAGATACATAGATTAAAAAAAGAAAATAAAATTGATATTTTTAAGTAAAAAAATTAATAGAATTCACATTAATTACACTTACAAATGGACCACCAATATACTTATAATGCCAATACAATTTCCTATATGACTTTTACCTCTAATGCCAATACAACGATAATTTCCTACCTCCACCAACATTTATATGATTACATTAGCTATTGGTCTGAACCGCATTCACAACTCTATAAATCCACCATTTCCTAACACACTACATACAAGTAGAAAGCTAATATAAAAGATGAACTTCAAAAGCCTCTCTCTATTTTCAATCTCTTTTATTGCTCTCTGCTTCACGGTGGCCAGTGCTGCCAGTTTTGACATTCGAAACAACTGTCCTTACAAGGTCTGGGCAGCAGCCGTTCCTGGTGGTGGCAGAGAGCTGAGCAAAGGCGGAGTTTGGAATCTGAAAGTGAATCCTGGCACTACAGGAGCCCGTATCTGGGGTCGAACCAATTGCCAATTTGACAGAGCCGGACGAGGCAGATGCCAAACCGGTGACTGTGGGGGCCTACTTCAGTGCAACGCCTATGGTGTAGCCCCAAACACCTTGGCTGAATTCGCATTAAACCAGTTCAACAACTTGGATTTCTTTGATATCTCTCTGGTTGATGGATTTAATGTTCCCATGGAATTTAGTCCGACATCTGGCCGGTGCAGCAGGGGTATTCGATGCACAGCTGATATCATAGGTCAGTGCCCTAATGAGTTGAAAGCCCCAGGTGGGTGCAATAACCCTTGCACGGTCTACAAAACGGATCAATATTGTTGCAATTCAGGGAATTGTGTCCCAACGGATTTTTCGAGGTTCTTCAAGGCAAGATGCCCCGATGCTTACAGTTACCCTAAAGATGATCAAACAAGCCTATTTACTTGCCCTGGTGGGACCAATTACAGGGTTGTGTTCTGCCCTTGACTGAATGGCTGCTTGGTGCCTTATGAAGTTACATATTAAATAATGGAGAAATAAGTTTTTTTCACAAGCACGTGTATGCCGTGCAGCTAAGTGAAATTGTATTAAAACTTCAAATATGGAGTTTATGGAATTAATGGGTAAAAGTTTATGTAATTTATCGTTTCTGGTTGTCTCAAGCTACTAGGGAATTGACTGGACATTTATAATATGAGTTCAAATAATTTGTAATTAAATTTCGACTCTTTATCTATTAATTACAAACTACTAAAATATCATGACTTAGCTCTTCGATCTTATTTTACCTAATGATAACTATTATATCTTCCTTCATGAAAAGATAATTACTAACAAATGGTAATTAAGTCATTTATAATTAAGACAAATGACTCATGACCACATTACTTTCTATCTATCATGTAATGTCAATAAGAGGATCCATTTATTTGGTTATAAATTCCACTATTGTGGAAGAAGCTATATAATGTAGAAGTATACACCCAACGCATCAACTTTTAGTTGCTTATCTATAATTAGAATTCAAGCTTTCATTTAAATCAAAATAAACAAGTCACACATATATAACCCATCATCCATTCAGGGTTAAGGTAATATACACTATGAATGTTATAAGTGAATAAACTTAATTTGTTCTACTTAGGTCCTTTCTTTTGCAATTGTAAAGGCCCAATTTAGCCCAGGCCCAGATTACAAACAAATAAAACGAAAAATTAAACAAAAATGATACAAAAAAGTCCAAACTAAAAAAAACAATCCAATTACAGAAAATGTCAAGCCCAAATTTACAGGCCTAAATGGCCCAAAACAATAAAAACCCTAATAGCCCAAATGGCCCAAAAACCTAAACAGTTTAAAAAAAATAGAAACCCTAGCCCCCTTTGGCGCCGCACCCACGTCAGCACGCTCGCGCCTCGAGGTCTGCCACCGTCAACTGCCTCCGTGAGACGAAAAAGCAATAAAAAAAAGAAAAGAAAAGTTAAAAGGTAATTTTTCGATTTTTTTATTTTTTATTTTTTCGTAATAAATAAGATTAAAAATAAAAAAGAGAGATTTCTTACCTGTTTTCGGTCGTCGGAGGCCCGTGTCCGGCTCGAGAAGCCTTAGAGTCCCCCTAGGGCTCAATTGAAGGCTTCGCCGGAGGGAAGAGAAACCGAAAGGTTTCGTGACCATCGGCCCAATTTCTCTAATGTTTTGACCTTTTTTCCCAAAATGAGGTTTTTAAGAAAAAAAGGGGATTAAACAGGGATTTTCTGGATTTTTTCAGCCATCGAAGATGGCAGTCACCATTGCTGATGGCCGGTGGCCGCGGCGGGTGGCTCCAATGGCCGAACCCAGACCCCTTTCAAAGAAAAAAAAAGAAAAAACGTTTTCAAAGTTTTTTTTAAAAAAAATAGTAAACAAAGAATGAATTTTTTAATAATTTTTTTGTTTATATAGGCTAGGTTAAACAACATCGTTTTGGCCGGCGTGCCCCAAAACGACGTCGTTTTGAAGCCAAAAACCACTAACCCGACCCTACTAGGATCCGCGTGTTTTTAAAAGGGGGTCTAATTTCTGCCTTGGTCCTTCCGCTTTTGCGGTTTGTTTCAATCTAGTCATATCTTATTTTTTATTTTTTATTTTTTTTATTTTTCACTTTATTTTATTTTATTTTCATTTTGGTCCTTAGACCATTTAAAGAGGTGGGTACCTGAAACGATGTCGTTTTAGTCAATCCATTGACTTGACCAGAACCATCCCTAGGATCCGCATGTTTTGTATGGGGGATATTTGTCGGTTTAGTCCTTCCATTTTTAAATGCCTTTCAATTGGTCCTATTTCCCCTCGATTTGCCAAAGAAACAGTGGGTTTAATAAGGTTTGGGATATTTTCCCATTTAGTCCCTATTTCTTTTCGTACATTTCATTTTGGTCCTTTATTCTGTTTTATTATTTTTATTTACAATTTAGCCCCCTAAATTTCATTTAATTTTGATTTAGTCCTTTATTTATTCATTTATTTTATTACAGTTTATCCCCTTATTATTTATTTTATCCCGATTTACAATTTTAATTTCATTTAAGTTGCAATTAAGTCCTTTTTTATTTTAATTCTTTTATTCATTTATTTACTTATTCGCTTATTTATTTATTCATTATTCCTTTTACGTTATTCATTTATTTACTCATATACTTATCTATTTATATATTATTCAGTTATTTTTTATTTTAATCCTTTTATTCATTTATTTATTATATTTTTTATTTTCTTTTATCGATTATTTATTTCTTTTGTTTTCTTCTTTTGTGTCTTTATTATTATTATTACTATTTTATTATTATCTATTTATCTATTTATTTATTACCTCTTTATTTTTTATACATCCTTAAAAATTAGATTGTATACATGCTTTTATTGGTACAATTTTTGTTTATTATTGTCATTTATTATTTTATTTTTAGTGTGTTCTTGTTATTTTATTATTTCTGTTATTATTTTCGGCACTTCCATGTCATGTACATTTATCTTTTTAATCATGCATTTTCCATTTTTATTTATCTTAAATTACTTCATTTATTTATTATTACTATAATATGATTATTAATATTATTATAATTATGTCATTATTATTATATTCCTTTATTTACTTATTATTTATCATTTTACCCACATAATCATTTTAAATTATTTCATTATCACTATATCATACATTAAGTTTAAGCATTTATCCATGTGTATATTATGCCCAAATAAGTTAAATGCATATCATTTTAAGTGTTATGTTTGTTTATTCGCACGACGCATAAAAAATAAAATTTTTAAACCATAGCAATGTTCATTATTTTTGAAATTAGAAGAGTCGTGCTCCTAACTTACGGGATATGGCTTCTTTCTAAAACCAAAATAGTCGAATATCCATTTCAAAAATATAAAAACGAGATTTAAGCAACGATTTGAACGATAATTATTCTGGTTTTCGAAAACTAAAGGCGTCATGGCCTAACTCACTGGGCATGATCCTTCTTCTCGATTAATTCAAAATAAAGTCCTTTATATTAAAATATCTTAATACAAAGGGATAGTATTTTAAATTCTCTTCAAATTTTCAATTTTCGACATTAAGACATCAAGTAATCAATTGGGTACCAATTTTGGGGGTAACGAGGGTGCTAATCCTTCCTCGTGCATAACAAACTCCTGAACCCATTTTCTGGATTTTTGTAGACCGAAAAACATTTTTTTAGTAAATCAAACCTCTTATTAAAACGATCAAAATACGAGGTGGCCCGATCACACCTCCTGAAAGTGATTGGTGGCGACTCCATTCTCATTTTTTTAAAATAAAAAGTCAATTTCAAAACGATCTCAAAAAGGTTTCGACAGCAATTATCATTGCATAAATTCCTTTCAAGTTCATCCACCATTCATATTTATATGTTTCTGTTTCAAATATGCTTATAAAAAGCCACAGCAAAACGTAGCCCCAAATCTAGTAAAAATACAATTCTAAGTCACAAAAATAGTGGAGTCCTAGGATGTAATTTCTAAAATAAGCTTTCACTAAGCTTTAATTAGACAAAATATTATTTAATTATATAAATCATTAGGAATTTTGTTGATGTTTTGTGTAAAATATTATCTAATTACATAAATTGAAACAACTTTCGTAAAGGGTTGAACATTCGTGGCGATTAAGAGTGAATTCTTATGGTGTTGGTCAACATTCATGGAGGGTAGCATAGGTCGTGTCTTTTCTTTGAAACCATCTTCGTTCAATTGTTTGTAATTTATTTCTTTAGCATTTATAATTTGGGCGAGTCGATTGAACCAATTCAATGATAAATCTTTGAAAACATCTTCATTCAATTCTTACTTATATATGTTTATTCTTCTTTAATTATTTGAGGATGTATGATGGGTTATCATTGGTAGTTGCCGCAGATTTATTGTTGAGAAAATGGTGAAAGACAGGTAGCTTTGTGATGCCCTGTTTTGGTTTCTCCATTTTGAGTTACAGAGAGCAGAGAAGGAAAAGAAATATTTTGGATTAATTATAGAAAGGTCCGCAAAGTTTTTATCTAAATTGAGAAAAAATTTAGAGTTACCAAAATAGAACAAACTTTATTTTAGAGTGACCTTAAATGTAGTTTACGCAAAGTATAATGTAAACATAACATATTTAATTGTATAAATGCTACGAGAATTTGACTTTCTGTAACGTTTTCGGGTTTTTTTGTTATCAATTCACATATTGGATTCACCATGGTCTGCTTCTGATGTTATCTCAGCTCTCGTCCAAGCATGATAATAGGCAGTTCTGCTTTAAGTTTGGTATATCAAGTTGGAGGGATATTGTTTCCTTGAGGACTTCTCCCCTTCAATTCGGTGCATCTCTCGCGATGGTACTCCAAGGATACCTACTATTATTTGGAAAAAAATCTCTGCAGTTCATCCAGTCAATGGATCTCAACCATTTGGCTTAGATGATAGGTCTTGTGAATCTAAACACAATACTGTACATGAAGCAAAACTCAGTCCAACATCAAAGAGGGTTAGATTGGGAGAAGCAAAGATTTCTGCAGTTGACCAACACAGTGAAGAATGAATGCAATTCTCTTGCCTCGAAGCAGAATCAGGTATATATAGAGATTCCTCTCCTTTTTCTTTTCTCATAACATCATGTTATGTTTTTATTGACCATGAATACGAGAGGATCTTAAATCACTTTTGAACTATAAACAACTGCATCATCATTTACAATCTGGTTGAGAATGGTTTTGGGTCAGATTGGAGGCAAGGCCTGAGAATTTTGAAGAAATGAATACTTCCCTATCCGATTCAGAGAGCACTGGGGCCCGAGGTTCTGCTTTAATAACTGTGTCATGCAGGGGACATTCAGCTCCGGATGTAACAATTTTTAGGTACTGCCCGGGGGCTTGACTGATAGGTCTCTTTTGCTCATGGAAATTTCAACAACTGTTTCGGATGAAGAAATTTCAGGATTAGTAGAGCAGGTTTCCATGTACTCCGGATGTTCTCACCATAGGTAATTTACAATGCTTTGCTTTCAGACATCGTTGTTAGTGATCATTGTATTCATGCTTGGTTATAACGAGGAATGTAATAGTACCTATCATGGTATCTCTACATTGTGAATATAGGGAAAATATACAACACTGTCAATTGTTCTTGAGATCTATATCGAGTATTGTTGAATTTTCTTTTCCTTTTGCTAATTGAAAAAGTTGTTGCCTACTCTAAGGCATCAAATAAAAATGGCAAAGAGATTGATAGACGAGGGAATGATAGCTTGGAATTTGATATCACAAAACAACCTTCAAGTTCAACCTCAAATGAACAGTAAGTGGCAAGCTGTTACAAATAAATAGTGATTGGCAAGCTCATTGCTTTGGCTAACTAGAATTAAAATGTGAACTAGGGTCATGGTAAAGATGCAGCAAACTGAAGCATGAAGTTACGAAGCAATTGGATTTAAATAACTTGTTTGCAAGTTATGTTTTCCAGCTTTGGAGGAGATTTAGTATTTATTAGTACAATATATTTTATATTTATTAGCATCAAATTTTTGTTCTTTCTTTTCATATTTAAGATTTTTTTTTTTGTTATAAATGCTCATGTTTCATTGTTCAAAAAATGAGTGAAAATAAATAGAAACTTTAGTAGATAATTTTGTTGCTAAATTACTTGTTTCTTTTCTGCAATTCTTTCTTTCTTAACATCGAAATTTCAATAATTGGTATCAGAACTTCTATTCTTAAGGGTAATCGTTGCTTCTTTCTTAATTAAACATGCATTCTGCAAGTTTTTGTCCACCTTCACTGTTAGTCTTTAATGGTGAAAACTACAATATATGAGTTGTTAAGATGAAGACCTACCTGCAAGCTTATGACTTGTAAGAGGTTGTGAATATTGATATCAAGCTCGCACTATTAAGGGACAATGTAATAGTCGCTCAAATCAAGCACCAAAGTGACGAGCAAGCTAAAAAGGCAATGTCCTGCGTTCAGAATGACTTCTCAAATGTAATATTCACACGTATTATGGCACGCGAGACTCTAAAACAAGGTTGAAATAAGCTAAAAGGGAGCTTCAAACAAGACCAAACAGCAACAACTCATTAATCTCAAGAGAGATTTCGAGAATTTGAAGATGGAGGAGGTTGAAACAGTGAAGTAATATGCAAACAAAATTATGTTGGTAGTTAATAACATCAAGTTACTTGGGGAACAATCCGCAGATAGCATTGTCGTTGGGAAGGCCATTACAACACTTCCTGAGGGGTATGAATCTAAGATTTTCTCAATTGAATACTTAAGGGACCTATTAGCCACTTATTTTCCAAAGTAGATAAATGCCCTATATGTTCAAGAGCAAATAAGAGCATCAAGGCAAGAGGAACACACAAAAGAAGCATTACTAGCCTTGAGTATTGAAAGTGTGAAACCCTAGAAACATAAGAGTAAGAAAGGTTGGACAAAGATGAAATAGAAGTTGATGCAAGATGGTGGAAAAAGAAATATCGTCCATGCTCGCGCTGCAAGAGAAAAACTCACCTTGAGAAATATTTTTGGTTCAAACCAGATATAAAATGCATATCATGCAAGCAATTGAGACACGTGCAGAAGGTATGCAAAAAGAAAAGGTAATAAAATGTGCACACTCACAGCTAAAAGAGATCATATTCAGGGGTAGCAAGTGTTCACAGCCACATATTCTGCATCAAAAAATAGATTCGCGAAAGATTGGTTGATTGATAGTGGATGTACCAACCATATGGCCTCAGATGAAATCATCTTCAAGAAAATTGACAGAAGTTGTGATCTTAAGGTGAGGATTGGTAATGACGAACTCTTAGAACTTAAGGACAAAGGCGAAGTGGTGATTAGCTTGCCATAAGGTACTAAAGTAATTTTAGATGTTCTATGAGTACTTGCAATAGATCAAAATCTCCTTAGCATTGGTCAACTACTTAAGAAAAATTATAACGTGGCTTTTAAAAATTGTGGTTGCAGTATATTTGATTTATTGGGATAGGAAGTTGTAACAGGTTCGATGAAAAATAGAAATTATGTTAGACTGGAATTTGGCGAACCCAAAAACCGATACCAGTTCTGTAGATGACGTGAACCTTTGGCACAAAATATGGGGACATGTGAACTATAAGTCCCTAAGTTGAACGTGTGAGGCAAGTTGGGTTGAAGAAATAATCAGTATTGAGGAGCAAAGTGGCATCTGCGAAGTATGTCAACTTGGGAAGCAGACAAGGTTACCATTCCCAACAAACAAAACTTGGCGAGCTCATGAAAAGTTATAGTTGGTTCATTCTGATGTATGCAAACCTATGAAAATATCATCATTAAAAGAGTGTAGATACTTTGTCTTGTTCATTGGCGATTTGTTGGTGCAAGAGGCAGCAGCAAGCTGTTTCTAGTCTTGCTTGAGTAGTAAGCCTCGAGGCTTGGTGAAGAAGCAAACTCGGAAGCAGAAAACAGAAAGATGAAGCTAGCAAGTGAAAACAGAAAAAGAGAGAAAAAGATTGAATGAAAATGAGCTGATATCTTTCATTAAGCAAGCCCACAAGGCATTAAGCCATTACATATATCAGTCAACAAGTAAAACAAACAAGTAATCACCTAATAACATACCTAACACCACTAAATTGCCTAGTAACTTGGTAAACTTGATTGAAGAACAAAAAGCTTCTACCTAAACTTGTCATTCAGCACCTAATTACATCAAAATGCAGCTACCAACTAAGTTTGATCCTAACTAAATACAAAACATTCAATTAAGGAAACTAAATGGATAGCTTCAGCTTGCTGCACACCATGGCACCACTGCCTGCTGCGATTCCTGAAGCATGACCACCTTTGCATGTCGTGCATGGCCACCTTTGCATGGGAACTAAACTTAACACTCCTCCTTAGTTTCCATGCTAGTAACACCTAATTCCCTTTTGAATTTAACAAATTTAGACACATTGAGTGCCTTTGTGAAGATATCAGCAATTTGCACTTCTGAATTGCAATGAATCAGCTCAATTTCATGAGCTTGTTCCATCTCCCTTATAACATGCAACTTAATATTGAAGTGCTTGGTTCTGCCATGAAAAATGGGATTTTTTGCAATTGTAACAGCAGATTTGTTGTCACAATAAATCTCTGTTGCCTCCTTTTGGTTTTGGTTTAAATCAGTCAAGATTTTTCTAAGCCATATGGCTTGGTTCACAGCAGATGCAGCAGCAACATATTCAGCTTCTGCTGTTAACTGTGCCACCAGACTTTGTTTCTTAGAACTCCAGCAAAACATACCTGAGCCAAGACTGAATGCATATCCGGATGTGCTTCTCATGTCATCACTTGATCCAGCCCAGTCACTATCAACATAGCCTATTAACTTCATGTTTTTGGCCCTTTTGAACAATACACCATGACCAATGGTGCCTTTGATGTATCTCAGCACTCTTTTAGCTGCTCGAAAGTGCTGATCATTGCAGCAATTCATGTATCTTGATAGCATACTAACAGCAAACATGATATCGGGCCTTGTGGCAGTCAAATACAACAGACTGCCAATGAGACTCTTGTACATGGTCTCACAAATTGGTTCACCACTCCCTTGCCTCGAAAGCTTCACTCCAACAGCCATTGGTGTGCTTGTTGGCTTGCAGTTCTTCATAGAGAACTTGTCCAGGATCTTCATAGTAAAAGAACTCTGACAAAGAAAGATTCCCTTTTCTGTTTGGTTCACTTCCATTCCAAGGAAGTAGTTCATTCTGCCTAAATCAGACATTTCAAACATTTCCATCATTTTTCTTTTGAAATCTTCCAGCATTCTTCCATCTCCTCCAGTTATCAGTAGATCATCAACATAGAGTGACAGAATAAGCTGAGTTTGAGCTTGGTTCTTCTTCACATACAGTGTTGGTTCACTGGGACTTCTTTCAAATTCCAAACTGAGCAAGTAAGAGTCAATTCGAGCATACCAGGCTCGAGGAGCCTGTTTCAGGCCATATAAAGCCTTTTTCAGTCTGTACACCATGTGTTCTTTGCCAGTGATCACAAATCCTTGAGGCTGCTCGATGTAGATCTCTTCTTCCAGGAAGCCATTGAGAAATGCAGACTTAACATCAAGCTGATGAATGGTCCACTGATATTGAGCAGCCAAGGCAACTATCATTCTAACTGTGTCAAGCCTGGCTACTGGTGCAAATGTCTCCAGGTAGTCCAGACCATACCTTTGGCTAAATCCTTTGACAAAAAGCCTGGCTTTTAGCTTGTTCAGACTGCCATCTGCATTCTGTTTTACTCGATAGACCCATTTTACTCCAATGGTCTTCTTTTCAGCAGGTTTATCAACAAGCTCCCATGTCTGGTTCTTTTCAATCATGTTGATTTCATTGATCATAGCTAGTTTCCAGCCTTCATCTGCCTCAGCCTCTTCAAAGCTGCTAGGTTCTGCTATTGCAACCTGTGCCCTTTCATAAATATCATCTAGGGGCCTTGTGCCTCTCACAGGCACATCATCAACATCCATTTCAGGTCCTAGCTGCTCAAGTTCAGCTTGGTTAGGCACTAGGTCTTCTGAAACTGCTTCTGGCTCATTTTTCTCCCAATTCCAGCAGGCTTTTTCATCAAAGATGACATCTCTGCTCACCTGGACTTTGTTTATCAAGGGATCCAGAACCCTGTAGCCCTTCTTGACTGAGCTGTAGCCTACTAGAACACCTGGTTGAGCCCTTTTAGAGAGCTTGTCTCTCTTTGCTGCTGGTATTTGTGCATAACACAGGCAACCAAACACCTTCAGATGTGCTAAGGAAGGCTTGAAACCAGACCAAGCCTCGAAAGGTGTCTCGGATGCAAGAGCTTTTGTAGGAAGCCTGTTCTGAAGGTAAACAGCAGTGTTTACTGCCTCAGCCCACATGGTCTTGGGCAGTTTCTTCTCAAACAGCAGACATCTGGCCATATCCATCAGACTTCTTTTCTTTCTTTCAGCTACCCCATTCTGCTGAGGTGTGTAGACATTTGTAAGCTGATGTTTGATACCAGCATCATTGCAAATGGCTTGAAACTGAGCTGAAGTGTACTCAGTGCCATTATCAGTCCTTATCGATTTCAGCTTGCAACCTGTTTCTGTTTCTACAGCATTTTTAAACTTCACAAACACTTGAGCTACCTCAGACTTGTGTTTTAAAAAGAAAATCCAGCAAAACCTTGTAAGGTCATCAATAAAGAGGATGAAATACCTATTTTTGCTGAGTGATTCAGTCCTCATCGGGCCACATACATCAGAGTGCACCAGCTGCAGTCTTTCAGTAGCTCTCCAGGTTGAATTTGTAGGAAATGGCAGTCTTGCCTGTTTCCCCATTTGGCAAACTTCACACACATCATCATGCTCCACTGAGCTGATGAAGTTCTCTGCCAAGCCCTCTTTGGCCAATCGAGCTATTGATATGAAGTTGGCATGTCCAAGCCTTTGATGCCAAAGCTTGGAGTCTTTAACAGAGGCTGTGTATGCTGAATTTGAGTCATTTGTCCAGTGAACCTCAAAGCATTTATCAGTCATTGTGACTGTCATGAGGCTTGATCCACTTGGATCAGTAATATGGCATTGTTTATCCTTGAACACAACAGAATAACCTTTCTCGAGCAGTTGAGCTATGCTGAGAAGGTTTCTGTCAATCTGTGGTACCAACAACACATTTGGAATGATCTTGTTGCCTGTGGGAGTACATATCAGCACTTCTCCTCTTCCTTCAGCCCTTATAAACTGACCATTTCCAACCTTGACCTTGGTTTTATAACTTTTGTCCAAGGTTTTAAACAAGGAGGCATCTGGTGACATGTGGTTAGTGCAACCACTGTCCAGCAACCAGCCTTTAGAGCATTTCTTCTCAGAAGCTACACAGGAAACAGCAAAGACCTGTTTTTCTTGGTCACTACTGTCCTCAGCTACTCGAGCTTCAACCTTTGACTGTTGAAATTGATTCTGCCTTGGCTTACTTCTGTTTTTGCAGACCCTTTCAACGTGGCCCTTCTTCTTGCAGTGTTGGCATACTGCATCTGGCCTAAACCAGCATCTGTCTTCTGGATGGCCAGGCTTCTTGCAATATCTGCAGGGCTGGTCATTGCTCCTTGCAGCATCAGGCTTAGGCCTGTTTTTCCAAGGCCTTTTGCCTCTTTGAGCATTAGTGCTCGAGGTTTCTCTGGCCTTGGCTTGAAATGCACCTTCTTGGTGATCTTCACCTCTGCTAGCTCTTCTTTGTTCCTGAGCATAAAAGGTGTTGATTAGCTCAGTCAAAGAGATGCTAGCAAGGTCTCTTGAGTCCTCTAGAGAGGATATCTTGGCCTCATATCTCTCAGGCAAGGTGGAGAGGACTTTCTCCACAATTCTTGCCTCATCAAAGTGCTCACCTAGGAGCCTTATGCTGTTAACCACTGCCATAATTCTATCTGAGTACTGCTTCACTGTTTCTTCTTCCTTCATCTTCAAATTCTCGAAATCCCTTCTCAAGTTTAACAGCTGCTGTTGCCTTGTTCTCTCAGTGCCTTGAAACTCCTCCTTGAGCTTATCCCAGGCCTGTTTTGGAGTCTCACAGGCCATAATTCTGGTGAAGATGACATCTGACACACAGTTCTGGATGCAGGACATGGCTTTGTGCCTTTTGGTCCTCTCATCAGCATGTTGCCTAATCTGAGCTACTGTGGGATTAGCCCTCAGTGGTGCTGGCTCAGTATCTGTGTTGACAACTTCCCACAGATCGAAGGCCTGTAGGTAAGTCTTCATCTTGACCAGCCATATGTGAAAGCCTTCTCCATTGAAGACTGGTGGGGCTGCTGGTGAAAATCCTGAAGAAGCCATCAAGTTCTTTGTTTTTAAACAACAGGTCCACTAAGACAAGAGCTCTCGATACCAATTGTTGGTGCAAGAGGCAGCAGCAAGCTGTTTCTAGTCTTGCTTGAGTAGTAAGCCTCGAGGCTTGGTGAAGAAGCAAACTCGGAAGCAGAAAACAGAAAGATGAAGCTAGCAAGTGAAAACAGAAAAAGAGAGAAAAAGATTGAATGAAAATGAGCTGATATCTTTCATTAAGCAAGCCAACAAGGCATTAAGCCATTACATATATCAGTCAACAAGTAAAACAAACAAGTAATCACCTAATAACATACCTAACACCACTAAATTGCCTAGTAACTTGGTAAACTTGATTGAAGAACAAAAAGCTTCTACCTAAACTTGTCATTCAGCACCTAATTACATCAAAATGCAGCTACCAACTAAGTTTGATCCTAACTAAATACAAAACATTCAATTAAGGAAACTAAATGGATAGCTTCAGCTTGCTGCACACCATGGCACCACTGCCTGCTGCGATTCCTGAAGCATGACCACCTTTGCATGTCGTGCATGGCCACCTTTGCATGGGAACTAAACTTAACACGATTGTACCAGGTATTGTTGGGTTTATATTTTGAAACAAAAAACTGACGTAGCTGAAGTATTTTGGAAATTTAAAGTACAAGTTCGGAACCAAACCGAAAGCAAGCTGAAGAAGATCAGGTCTGATAATGGAACTGAGTACACCTCTGATAAATTCGAAAGCTACTATAAAGAAGTTGGAATCCATCATCAGCTCACCAACATTTACATTCTGCGGCAAAATGAGGTGTGCGAAAGGAAAAATAGGATAGTAATGGACATATTGAGATGTCTGTTGTTTGAAAACAAGTTACCAAAAGAATTTTGGGCTGAGGTAGTGAACACGTCAATTTATTTGTTGAACAGGCTACCAACCAAGGCTGTAAAAAAGAAGACTCCATTCGAATAATGGTTTGGGAATAAACCCTATGTTTCTCACTTGGAAGTTTTTGGTTGCGTTTGTTTTATTTATATGCAACATGTGAAAATAAGCAAGTTAGAGAGGAGGTTGCAGTAAGGTATTTTCGTTGGGTATAGCAGCAATAAAAAGGGTTATAGAATTTATGATCATTCCTCTAATAAAATTTTTGTGAGCAGGGATATTGTGTTCGAAGAAGGAAAAGCATAGAATTAGGATTCTACTAAAGTTGAATACTTGAACAAATGAAGTGCGAATAAGGTTTGCAACATTATAATGATGGAAGTAAGTTGGGATCGCAATTTGGTGATGATCTAATTGAAGCAGACTTTGACAGAACTTCGGTAAGGGGAACGCGATCAATTGATGAGATCTATCATTGAGCTGACATAGCACTACTTGAACCTACGAGCTTTGAAGAAGCTGAAACCATAGAAGGCTGGAAAGAAGCCATGTGGGAGAAGTTGAATATGATTCACAAGAACCAGACTTGGGAGCTTGTTAACAAACCATCGCACAAAAAGGTTATTGACGTCAAGTGGGTATTCAAAACCAAACTCAATGCTGATGTTTCACTCAATAGGTTGAAGGTGAGATTTGTTGTGAAAGGTTTTAGGCAACAATATGACATTGATTACTGGGAGACTTTTGCACCAGTAGCAAGACTGGACACGATTAGATTATTATTAGCCTTGGCAGCATAAATGATTTGGAAAATCAACTGGATGTTAAATCAACTTTTCTGAATACTTGTAGGAAGAAATCTATGTGGAGCAACCTCCTGAGTTTTCAGTTAGAGGAAAAGAAAATAAGATATATAGACTTAAGAAAACCTTATACGGATTGAAACAGGCTCTGCCAGCCTAGTATGCGAGGATAGACGAGCACTTTACGAGCTTGAGATTTGAAAAGTGTCCTAGCGAACCCACCATGTATGTGAAGAAAACTAGCGAAGTCACTTCGCTGATTATTTCATTATATGTTGACGATCTGTTTGTGATTGGAAGCATCAATTATTTAGTAAAGGAGTTTAAGTTGCAAATGGAGAATATGTTTGAAATGTCAGCACTTGGAAAGACAATGTTTGAGAAGATGAGAGATAAAATTAGTGTTCGCAATATGAAGGTCAAGGAGGAGTGTTGCGAGATGACCATTCATGCAACATGCAGGATTGGCAAACCCTTTAAGATTGGGAAGCTACCTCAAATGAACATTAAGTGGCGAGCTCTTACAAATGAACAGTAATTCGTGAGTTGATTACTTTGGTGAACTAGATTTAAAATGCGAATTGGGGTCATGGGTAAAATGCGAACTAGGGTTGCTATAAAGATGTGAGCAGTTTGAAGCATGAAGCTGCGAATTAGCAATTGGATTTAAAGAACTTGCGTGCAAGTTATGTTTTTAGATTATGTTTTCTAATTTTTTAGGATGTTTAGTATTTATTAGTATAATATATTTTATATTTATTAGCATAAAATATTTTTTATTTCTTTCCATATGTAGGAGTTTTTCTTGTTATAAATAGCTCTTGTTTCATTGTTCAAAATTTGAGTGAAAATAGATGAAAACTTTAGCAGACAGTTTTGTTGCTAAATTACTCGTTTCTTCTCTGTAATTTTCCCTTTCTTAACATCGAAATTCCAACAAGCTTCAATGGTTGCAATTCATCTCGATAGTTTTGAGACCAAAAGAGATGAGAAAAATCCAGTAGGAAAGAATGAACACACCATTGGGTTTATAGCAATAGTTGGTGCTTCAGCATGCTATGCTTTATTGTTGTCTCTAACACATTTCTTATTTGACAAAATACTGAAAAAGGGCACATTTAGTGTTGTGTTTGAAATGCAGATTTACACTTCATTGGTTTCGAGTTTTGTTTGTTTGTTCATGTTGTTTTTTCAGTTTGGATTTCATGGAGTTAAAGTTCGAAATGGAGAAATTTGAACAAGGGAAGGTGATTTATGTAGTGAGTTTGATTGGAACAGATTTGGCATGGCAGATTTGTACAATGGGAGTAGTGGGATTGATGTATTTGGTGTCATCTTTGTTCTCAAATGCTGTGAGTATGCTTAGTTTGCCATTTGTTCCAGTTGTTGGTGTTCTGTTTTATAAGGAGAAAATGGATGCAATTAAGGTATGGGCAATGTTGTTCACTCTTTGGGTCTTTGATTTTTATATCTACCAACAATATCTTGATGATAATAAATAAGAGAAAAAGGAATCCAATGAAATCGAAGGTTCTAAATCCGAAATTTAACTTAGTTGATTGAAGATTCTAAATCAAAGTATTGGCCATATTTTTCACTCTTTAGGGCTTTGCTTCTTACTTAGGAACCCAAGGAATCAAAGATTCTTATTGCATAAGATTATGTGCATATATACATGTCTCTACCATATGTGTTGTATGAATAAATAGTATTTTTCTTTTTGTTACGATCAAAGGTTCCTCTCTCTTTTCATTAGCTATTTCGTCCATACTACAGATAGATACGAATGTCACTGTCTAAATTTTATATTTTTATAAATTTTTTGAGGCTCAAAATAATTTTTTTCCCAATTTTTAATTAAAAAAATACTAGAAGTTCTAAAAATTGAAAACAATGTAGAAGTGAAGGATGTTGAGACTCGATCTACCCCTTCCTTACACCCTTTATTGAAACCCGATGTAACTTGAAGCAAATCCACTCAGACAAGTTACAAGGATTCAAATCTTATCTTAAACATTAATTAAGTAAAAACTAAGCATAAAAATTAAAAGAAATGGTATAAATTACCAGTTATTCCACGTATATAGACTTAATCCATCATTTCAAAGGGAAAATGAGAGAATAACAGAGATTCTTTGTTAGTATTCAATCAATGCCTTAGCAAACTGAAAAGACCTTGACTTAGGCAATTCAGCATTGTTCAACCATTCCCTTTGGTTGGTTAATAAGAAAATGTTCCAATTTAGAAGGGGCAAATTCAAATTCTGATATTTTTTTAGCAGGTTCGGAATTTATAATCTTTGGAAAGCCTCAGGTGTGTGCAATAACCCTTGCACTATCTACAAAGCCGATCAATATTGTTGCAATTCAGGGAATTGTGGCCCAACGGGTTATTTTAGGTTATTCAACAGGGATGAATCTAGGGGTTAGCAGTCTGGTTCTCCTAAAACGAAAAATTTTCTATTTAAATTTTTATAATTTATAAAATTTTAAATTAGTAATGATAAAATTGTATTTTGGCTCTCTTAAAAATGATAAAATTTTGATTTAATCTTCTAAAAGTTATAAAGATATAAACTATTAAAATGAAAAAATTACATTTTATTATTATAAAAATATATAATTTAATTTCGACCAAAAAAAATTCTAACTTTGTCCATGTTGTTCAAGGCAAGATGCCTCGATGTTTATAGTTACCCTAAAGATGATCAAACTTGCACATTTACTTGCCCTGGTGGGACCAATTACAGGGTGCGTTCTGCCCTTGACTGGATGGCTGCTTGGTGCCTTATGATGTCACATATTAAATTATGGAGAAATAAGTTTTTCTCACAGTCACGTCTATGTCGTGCTGCTAAGTGTAATTGCACTAAAACTTCGGATATGGAGTTTATGGAATTAATGGGTGAAAGTTTAATTTGTTCATAAAATATTAGATTTCGACAGCACCATTTAACCACATCAATGCAATAAACAAAGCAAAGAGAGAAATAAACACAAATTTAAAACATGAGTCAAAGCGATAAAGTGAAAAAGAAAAAACAACATACTATATTTGTTAGCGCAATTTGAATTCATCAATATTACATTTGTGAAGTCTCACTCATTGAATAATTTTATTCAACAATTCATTCGGCATAACTATTGGCTAAAGCTTAATCTACCTTATCTAGCTTTTTTTCAATAGCTATAACAGTATAGATTGATGAAATTTTTAATAAAATTAAATAATCAGTTTGCTCTTTGATCTATGGTACAGGGATTAATTTGCTCATGTTTTTAGTAAAATGGGCAAAATGTAATCCGACTCTTAATATAGGGCGTCCATGGTACTTCTACCTATGTATGTATGAATGGTTTTTTAATTTTTTTTTTCTTTCTCATTTTCTTTCATGTTATTGTTAAGAAAATGAATGTAAGATTAATGATAGGATTGCTTCATTCAAGTAGAAGAGTAGTAAATATATATACACATGACTGTAACTAACCCTACTGCAGCATAACTAACCCTACTGCTAATTATACGTTTGTTAACTAATAACTAACTGTACATAAATGCTACTATAACAGACGTATACTCTCAACATGCCCCCTCAAGTTGGCGGATGAAAAATATCTTTCAGTCCCAACTTGGACACTAAGTATTGATGCTGAGAAATTCCTAAGCCTTTGGTAAGCAAATCAGCCACTTGCTCATTTGTAGAAATATGGTGTGTGACGACGTCGCCCGTTTGAATTTTTTCACGAACAAAGTGACAATCAATGTCGATATGCTTGGTCCGTTCATGAAAGATAGGATTCGAAGCTATTTGAAGGGCAGCCTGATTATCACAGTGTAGCAACATAGGTTTGGAAACGTGAAAACCCAACTCAGCTAATAAACCCTTTAACCAGACCAACTCTGTGACAGTAGTGGCCATGCTTCGGTATTCGGCTTCTGCAGATGAGCGAGACACAGTGGTCTGTTTTTTTGATTTCCAGGAAACCAGGGAATTGCCTAGTTTAACGCAATATCCGGTGACGGACTTGCGAGTCATGGGGCAAGAGGCCCAATCAGAATCACAGTAGGCTTGGATGTCAGTGGTGCCTTCAGAGGAAAGAAAAATACCTTGACCTGGACTTTTTTTAAGGTATCGCACAATACGTAAAGCAGCTTCATAATGTTCCCGTTTTGGCTTTTGCATAAACTGACTAAGATGTTGGACCCCAAAAGCAATATCTGGTCTAGTGTTGGTGAGATATAAGAGTCTCCCAATGAGTCGTTGATAGACGCTCGCATCCGTTAATTCTGTACTAGTATCATGAATATCCAGTGCAGCATCATACTCCAAGCTTGTCAGCTTTAAATTCTGCTCCAAGGGTGTATGCGCTGGTTTTGCATCGAGTAAACCAATATCAGCAATAAGTTCCAGAGCATATTTCCGTTGATTCATGATGATACCTGCTTTTGATCTAGCAATTTCAATTCCAAGAAAGTACTTAAGAGTACCCAAGTTCTTCATTTTAAAATTCTGATGGAGAGTAACTTGCAAGTCTTCAATCATGGAGTTATCATTCCCAGTGATCAAGAGATCATCAACATAGATAAGCATGATTACAATCTTGTTGCCGGATGTTTTAACGAACATGGAGTAATCATACCGGCTCTGAATATAACCAGTGTTGATGAAAGCCTCACTGAGTTTCAAATTCCATTGTCGGGAAGCCTGTTTTAATCCATAAAGAGATTTGAGCAGCCGACAGACATGATTGCTCCCTGGAGTGTCAAAACCCTGAGGTAAATACATGTAAACCTCTTCATGAAGGTCACCTTGAAGAAAGGCGTTGTAAACATTCATCTGAATGAGAGACCAATCATAGAGAGCAGCAAGAGCAACAATAACTTTGACTGTAACCTGCTTTACAACCGGAGAAAAAGTATCTTGAAAGTCAATGGCTTCCTTTTGATTATAGCCTTTAGCTACTAACCGGGCCTTGTGGCGTTCAATGGACCCATCGGAATTATATTTGATGCGAAAAACCCATTTGCAGCCAATGGGATGCTTGCCCGGTGGGAGGGGAACAATCTCCCAAGTAGAGTTAGCTTCTAAAGCTTCAATTTCCTGTTGCATAGCAGCTTTCCAACAATGATGTTTAATTGCCTCTTGGTAGGTACGCGGTTCAGAAAAATGAGAAATAGAGGCAGCAAAACATTGAGTAGAGAAGGGTAGATGATGATAAGTGAGAAAGTTAGAGATAGAATACTGACCTTGTGCAGTAGTAGAAGATGATGAAGATCGGGATGAAGTGGAGCAAATATAATCCTGCATCCAGGCAGGTGGCCGAGAGGTTCGGGTGCTATGGCGAGATGGTGCAAGAGAAATAGAAGGAATAGAAGAGGAAGGTGGTGGTGGTGTACTGGATGGAGGAATAAGTAGAAAGTCAGGATCATGCAAAAGACCAAAAGCATGCACGTCCAAAGGAAAAAGGGGTTGATCTTTGGGTGGTGTTTTAAAGGGAAAAATAGATTCTTGAAAGATAACATCGCGACTAACAAAAAATTTATGTGACATGGGATTAAACAAAATGTAACCTTTTTGTACCTGAGAATATCCCATAAAAATAGATGGTGTGGCTCTTGGAGAAAATTTGTCATGAGAAGCGGTGACTGTAGCGTAACAAAGACAACCAAATATTCTAAGGTGCGAAAGGTTTGGTGGCTTGTGATGCAATAACTCAAAAGGTGTCTTCCAGTCAAGCACAGCATAGGGCAATGTTGAAGTCAGCTCCCATGTAGCAGCAAAGGTGGCCATGCAAAGAACGTGCTTCAACAGCAAAACTGGTGCAGCAAGCTGAAGCTATCCATTTAGTTTCCTTAATTGGATGTTTTGTATTTAGTTAGGATCAAACTTAGTTGGTAGCTGCATTTTGATGTAACTAAGTGATGAATGACAAGTTTAGGTAGCTGTTTATGTATTCAAACAAGTTTACCAAGTTACTAGGCAAATTAGTGGTGTTAGGTAAGTTATTAGGTGATAACTTGTTTGTTTTTGCTCTTGTAATTTCATATATGTATTGGCATTATGCCTTCTAAAAAAATATGAATGAAATATCAGCTTTTTTCATTCAAAATTACTCTCTCAATCTCTTTGTTTTCCATTTGCATGTGTTTCTGTTCTTGCTTCTGAGTTTGCTTCTCTAGCAAGGCTCGAGGCTTGCCATACAAGCAAGATTGTAAAGCAGTCTGCTGCTGCCTCTTACACCAACAATTGGTATCGAGAGCTCTTGTCTTAGTGGACCTGTTGCTTTAAAACAAAGAACTTGATGGCTTCTTCAGGATTTTCACCAGCAGCCCCACCAGTCTTCAATGGAGAAGGCTTTCACATATGGCTGGTCAAGATGAAGACTTACCTACAGGCCTTCGATCTGTGGGAAGTTGTCAACACAGATACTGAGCCAGCACCACTGAGGGCTAATCCCACAGTAGCTCAGATGAGGCAACATGCTGATGAGAGGACCAAAAGGCACAAAGCCATGTCCTGCATCCAGAACTGTGTGTCAGATGTCATCTTCACCAGAATCATGGCCTGTGAGACTCCAAAACAGGCCTGGGATAAGCTCAAGGAGGAGTTTCAAGGCACTGAGAGAACAAGGCAACAGCAGCTGTTAAACTTGAGAAGGGATTTCGAGAATCTGAAGATGAAGGAAGAAGAAACAGTGAAACAGTATGCAGACAGAATCATGGCAGTGGTTAACAGTATAAGGCTCCTAGGTGAGCACTTTGATGAGGCAAGAATTGTGGAGAAAGTCCTCTCCACTTTGCCTGAGAGATATGAGGCCAAGATATCCTCCCTAGAGGACTCAAGAGACCTTGCTAGCATCTCTTTGACTGAGTTAATCAACACCTTCTATGCTCAGGAACAAAGGAGAGCTAGCAGAGCTGAAGATCACCAAAAAGGTGCATTTCAAGCCAAGGTCAGAGAAGCCTCGAGCACCAATGCTCAAAGAGGCAAAAAGCCTTGGAAAAATAGGCCTAAGCCTGATGCTGCAAGGAGCAATGACCAGCCCTGCAGATATTCCAAGAAGCCTGGCCATCCAGAAGACAGATGCTGGTTTAGGCCAGATGCAGTATGCCAACACTGTAAGAAGAAGGGCCATGTTGAAAGGGTCTGCAAAAACAGGAGTAAACCAAGGCAGAATCAATTTCAGCAGGTCAAGGTTGAAGCTCGAGTAGCTGAGGACAGTAGTGACCAAGAAGAACAGGTCTTTGCTGTTTCCTGTTTAGCTGCTGAGAAAAAATGCTCAAAAGGCTGGTTGCTGGACAGTGGTTGCACTAACCACATGTCACCAGATGCCTCTTTGTTTAAAACCTTGGACAGAAGTTATAAAACCAAGGTCAAGGTTGGAAATGGTCAGTTTATAAGGGCTGAAGGAAGAGGAGAAGTGCTGATATGTACTCCCACAGGCAACAAGATCATTCCAAATGTGCTGTTGGTACCTCAAATTGACAGAAACCTTCTCAGCATAGCTCAACTGCTCGAGAAAGGTTATTCTGTTGTGTTCAAGGATAAACAATGCCACATTACTGATCCAAGTGGATCAAGCCTTATGACAGTCACAATGACTGATAAATGCTTTGAGGTTCACTGGGCAAATGACTCAAACTCAGCATACACAGCCTCTGTTGAAGACTCCAAGCTTTGGCATCAAAGGCTTGGACATGCCAACTTCAGATCAATGGCTCGATTGGCCCAAGAGGGCTTGGCAGAGAACTTCATCAACTCAGTGGAGCATGATGATGTGTGTGAAGTTTACCAAATGGGGAAACAGGCAAGATTGCCATTTCCTACAAATTCAGCTTGGAGAGCTACTGAAAGACTGCAGCTGGTGCACTCTGATGTATGTGGCCCGATGAGGACTGATTCACTCAGCAAAAACAGGTATTTCATCCTCTTTATTGATGACCTTACAAGGTTTTGCTGGATTTTCTTTTTAAAACACAAGTCTGAGGTAGCTCAAGTGTTTGTGAAGTTTAAAAATGCTGTAGAAACAGAAACAGGTTGCAAGCAGAAATCGATAAGGACTGACAATGGCACTGAGTACACTTCAGCTCAGTTTCAAGCCATTTGCAATGATGCTGGTATTAAACATCAGCTTACAAATGTCTACACACCTCAGTAGAATGGGGTAGCTGAAAGGAAGAATAGAAGTCTGATGGATATGGCCAGATGTCTGCTGTTTGAGAAGAAACTGCCCAAGATTATGTGGGCTGAGGCAGTAAACACTGCTGTTTACCTTCAGAACAGGCTTCCTACTAAAGCTCTCACATCCGAGACACCTTTCGAGGCTTGGTTCAGTTTCAAACCTTCCTTGGCACATCTAAAGGTGTTTGGTTGCCTGTGTTATGCACAAATACCAGCAGCAAAGAGAGACAAGCTCTTTAAAAGGGCTCAACCAGGTGTTCTAGTAGGCTACAGCTCAGTCAAGAAGGGCTACAGGGTTCTGGATTTCTTGACAAACAAAGTCCAGGTGAGCAGAGATGTCATCTTTGATGAAAAAGCCTGCTGGAATTGGGAGAAAAATGAGCCAGAAGCAATTTCAGAAGACCTAGTGCCTAATCAAGCTGAACTTGAGCAGCTAGGACCTGAAATGGATGTTGATGATGTGCCTGTGAGAGGCACAAGGCCCCTGGAAGATATTTATGAAAGAGCACAGGTTGCAATAGTAGAACCTAGCAGTTTTGAAGAGGCTGAGGCAGATGAAGGTTGGAAACAAGCTATGGTTGATGAAATCAACATGATTGTAAAGAATCAGACATGGGAGTTGGTTGAAAAGCCTGCCAACAGAAAGACTATCGGTGTAAAATGGGTCTATAGAGTGAAGCACAATACAGATGGAAGTTTAAACAAGCTAAAAGCCAGGCTAGTTGTAAAGGTCTTCAGTCAAAGGTATGGTCTGGACTACATGAAAACATTTGCTCCTGTAGCCAGGCTCGATACAATCAGATTACTGATTGCAGTTGCTACTCAAAACCAGTGGACAATCCACCAAATGGATGTCAAGTCTGCATTCCTCAATGGATTCCTAGAAGAAGAGATATACATCGAGCAACCCCCAGGTTTTATAATGCCTGGTAAGGAACATTTGGTGTATAGGCTAAGAAAGGCCTTGTATGGCCTAAAGCAGGCCCCTCGAGCCTGGTATGCTCGAATTGACTCATACTTGGTCAGTTTGGGATTTGAAAGGAGTGCTAGTGAGCCAACACTCTATGTTAAGAAGAATGGAGCTGAAACACAGCTTATTGTGTCACTATATGTTGATGATCTTCTAGTGACTGGAGGAGACAAGTTTATGATGGCTGATTTCAAAGCAAGAATGAAGGAAATGTTTGAAATGTCAGACCTGGGATTGATGACATATTTCCTAGGAATGGAAGTCAATCAAGTAGAAGGAGGAATCTTCTTGAAACAAAAGACATTCGCCTTGAAAGTCCTGGCTAAATTCTCAATGAAGAACTGTAAACCAGTGAGCACACCAATGGCTATTGGCATAAAGCTATCGAGCCAGGAGGAACATGAATCTGTCTGTGAAACAGATTATAGAAGTCTTGTTGGCTGTTTATTGTATTTGACAGCAACAAGACCTGACATTCTATTTGCTGTGAGCATGCTGTCACGATTCATGCATTGCTGTAATCAGCAGCATTATAAAGCAGGAAAAAGGGTTCTGAGGTACATCAAAGGTACCTTAAACCATGGAATACAGTTTAGAAGGGCTGAAGAGTTGAAACTGATTGGCTACACTGATAGCGATTGGGCTGGTTCAAAGGATGATATGAAGAGCACTTCTGGCTATGCTTTTACACTTGGCTCAGCTATGATTTGTTGGAGCTCAAGAAAACAAACAATGGTGGCTCAATCGACAGCAGAAGCAGAGTATGTAGCAGCTGCCAATGCTGTTAATCAAGCTATGTGGCTGAGAAAAATCTTGAGCGACTTGAATCTACAGCAGAATGAAGTAACTGTGATACATTGTGACAACAAGTCAGCAGTTGCTATTGCAAAAAATCCTGTCTTCCATGGTAGGACAAAACATTTCAACATCAAACTCCATGTGATAAGAGAAATGGAACAAGCTCGAGAGATCGAGCTAATACATTGCAGTTCTGAAAATCAGATTGCTGATATCTTCACAAAGCCTCTTGGTGTATCAAGATTTCTAAGCCTAAAGAGGGAGCTAGGAGTCTGCTGCATAGAAGCTGAGGAGGAGTGTTGAAGTCAGCTCCCATGTAGCAGCAAAGGTGGCCATGCAAAGAACGTGCTTCAACAGCAAAACTGGTGCAGCAAGCTGAAGCTATCCATTTAGTTTCCTTAATTGGATGTTTTGTATTTAGTTAGGATCAAACTTAGTTGGTAGCTACATTTTGATGTAACTAAGTGATGAATGACAAGTTTAGGTAGCTGTTTATGTATTCAAACAAGTTTACCAAGTTACTAGGCAAATTAGTGGTGTTAGGTAAGTTATTAGGTGATAACTTGTTTGTTTTTGCTCTTGTAATTTCATATATGTATTGGCATTATGCCTTCTAAAAAAATATGAATGAAATATCAGCTTTTTTCATTCAAAATTACTCTCTCAATCTCTTTGTTTTCCATTTGCATGTGTTTCTGTTCTTGCTTCTGAGTTTGCTTCTCTAGCAAGGCTCGAGGCTTGCCATACAAGCAAGATTGTAAAGCAGTCTGCTGCTGCCTCTTGCACCAACAGGCAATCTATTAATCAAATAGCATGCAGTGAGAACACATTCTCCCCAAAACTTAATCGGGACTTGAGACTGGAACTTCAAAGCTCGCGCAAGCTCTAGAAGGTGACGGTGTTTGCGTTCAGCCACACCATTTTGTTGTGGTGTGTGAACACAAGAGGATTGATGAACAATTCCAAGGGAGTGAAAAAAAAGAGATCCTTCTTTAGTAAAAAACTCATGACCGTTGTCACTGCGAACAACCTTAACAACTCCAGAAAACTGTGTCTTAGCCATTGTGATGAATTGTTTGAGATAAAGAAAGGCATCACTTTTGAGTTTTAAGAGAAAAATCCATGTCATTCTAGTGTAATCATCGACAATTGTTAGAAAATATCTGTGACCAGAGTGAGTAGAAATGCGATAAGGACCCCAAAGATCAACATGAATAAGGGAAAGGGGTTGATTGCCGGGAATTACTATGTGGAAATGGTAATCGGGTTTGTTTAGCTAATGGACACACAGGACAAGTAGTAATGCTATGAGAGTTCAAAGAACCATGTTGTAAAAAAGAAATTTTATTCATTGTCGAAAAAGATGTGTGACCAAGTCTAGCATGCCACAAAGAATAATCAACATGCTTAGAGATAGAAGCAAAAGATTTTACAGGAAAAGATACTAGTGATGAAATGTGAGGTGAGGATGGTTGAGGTAAAAGTATATAGAGGCCATCGTGCTCCTTACCAATCCCCATCATCCTTCCACTGCAAAGGTCCTGCAAAATACAAAAGGTTGGATAAAAAGAAACAAAACAATTAAGATCCTTGGTAAGCTTTGAAATGGAGAGGAGGTTGAAATGAAAAGAAGGTACATAAAGAACGTCTCTGAGGGTATGGTGAGGTGTAAGGTTATAGTTACCAACATGAGTGACAGTGGCTGTATGACCAGTAGGCAACTTGACAAAAGAGTTGTTAGCACATGCAATAGGATGAATTAAAGAATTAAAAGCATGAGTCATATGATTGGAAGCACCAGTATCCAGGATCCAATGAATCAGACTCGAATTAGAGGATGTACCTGCCATTTGGGCAACAGCTTGCACGGAGGATTCCTTGTTTAATAGATTCAATAACTGTTGATACTGTTCGACAGTAAATGTTGGAGCAGAAATAACAGATGATGAAGATGCAGGTAAAGCAGATGAATCAGAGGAAGAAACAACAACATTGTTTGCAGTTGGTGATCTCTTTTTTGTAAACTTGAAATCAACAGGAAAACCATTAAGCCGATAACAGTCTGCTCGAATATGACCCTTCTTTTGGCAATGAGAACAGATCAAATCAGAACGCCGCTTGAGAGCAGAAGAACTGGACGGGTGCTGACTAAGAAGAGCAGTCGGCTTAGAGATAGGTGATGGAGATGCAAGTTCTCGTTGAGTCTCATCACGCATAACCAGTGAGTAAGCCTGGTTAACTGTAGGTAAAGGTTGCATCAAAAGTACTTGAGAATGAACATTAGAGTAAGTCTCATTCAAACCCATCAAAAATTGAAAAAGACGTTGTTGTTGAAGGTGAGTATTACGTCGAGTAAAATCACAATCGCAAGTAGGAGAAGGAACAAGAACATCATATTCGTCCCACAGTAATCGGATCTTAGTAAAATAAGTAGAAACAGAAGAAGTTCCTTGTGTATGGGTAGTAATGGCACGATGAAGATAGTAAATACGAGAACCATCAACCTTATCATATCGTTCTTGAAGATCCTTCCAAACAATGGCAGCATTGGATGCGAAAACGATACCTACAGATAATTCTTAAGTGACAGTATTGAGAATCCAAGAAAGGACGAGAGCATTACACCGATCCCAATGAGGCTTAAGATCTTCATCAAAGCTATCACGAACGCATGACCCATCAATAAACCCTAGCTTATTCTTGGAAAGTAGTGCAATCCGCATGGACCTGCTCCAAACACAATAATTGTCATTACCAGTAAGCTGATGGGAAACTAAAATCATCCCTGGCATATCAGAAGGATGCAAAAAAAGAGGATGACTAAATGGCAGAGAAAAGAGGAAGGATTAGCCATTTGCAAAAACTGGATCGAAGAGAATCAAGAAGATGATCTTAGGCTGATACCATGTTAAGAAAATGAATGTAAGATTAATGATAGGATTGCTTCATTCAAGTAGAAAAGTAGTAAATATATATACACATGACTGTAACTAACCCTACTGCAGCATAACTAACCCTACTGCTAATTATACGTTTGTTAACTAATAACTAACTGTACATAAATGCTACTATAACAGACGTATACTCTCAACAGTTATAGCTGATGTGCAGGAAACTGGCTGGAGAAGAGAAAGTGGCATTATCCCAAAAAGGGCAATTTTCATTGTGAGATTGCTTTGATATGGGGGTTGGCTCCATAGTTTGCCCAGCGAAAGGTGTTAAACTTCTAGACGGTCTTCAAGAATAATCGTGGGATGTTGGTTCTTTATTAAACCTCTGTAAACTTTGATCCTTTGCTTGGATTAAGGTATCTGATCACGAATCTGTTACTGAACTTGATTGGTGGATGCATCCCTTTGAAGAACCTCGTTCGACTCCTAAAATAATTCATCGCAACTAGGTTTCTTGGACCCCTCCTCCTGTCAGTAAGTTGAAATTTGATGCCGATGGATCGGCTTGGGGCAAACCATGTCCAGCGCGCTGTGGATGCATTCTTCGTGACTAGGATGGTCATCTCCAAGGTATTTTCTTTAAAATATTTTCTGTATATATTATGGCTCTTTTTAGATGCATCCCAAGCTATACTTAAGAGTTAGGACTAGTTATTGAGGAATCATGTTAGGTCTTTTTTTAGGAAAAACTATATAATTAGTCATTCGATTATATAAATTTTCAACTTCATAGTTTATTTTTATTTTGATCACTCTCCGTTAAATGGTTAACGGAAGTGAACACACACTACAACAAAACAACCCTATCACAACACTTTTTTTACCTAATACGACGCAAAAAATTAGTATAATAATAAATTTAACCCTCAACTTTTACATATTATATCAATTTAGTCATAATTTTAAAATATTCAAAGAAATATATAAAATACATAAATATTTTCAAAAAATATAATAATAAATTTTAAAATATATAAAATTAAAAAATGATAGTTGACAATAAATAATAATATATAATCACTTTTGAGAGTTGAGTGTTTAGTGACAACTTCCCATGGGGTATTTTCATTAAATATATATTTTTAAAATTTTAATATTAAATAAAAAGAAAATTGCATTATCATTTAATATTATTCTCTATCCTGCTTGATTTTCCCTCAGCATCTCCATTTTTCTCTTTTTCATTTTGCTTCATTCTACTGTTAATTTTGAAGTGACCGAATTAGACTGTTGGCTTCATATTTAACCAAAGTGTTGGTATTGTATTAAAAAAAAAAAACTCCATAAAGAGAAATAAAGTAGATCTACCTACAACTTGAACCTATAAGAGAGATAAAGGGTCCTTTTGAATCACCCTTAATATGTAGAAGGATAAGCTCATAAGAAGTCGAAGCTGTTATATTTTTGTTTGGATAGGTGTTTATTTTCAGTGTGGTACGTTTAGTTTATTTTTTATTTTATGCTATTAGTCGCAGCTAAACGTACCGTCTATCCAAATACACCCTTAACCTTTCACTCCAAAGAGTTAGAGGAAATCATTTGTCCTGGTGTCCCCTCCCATCAAACCCTCCACCTTGGTTCCTATATTAAGTCTTCATTTTAATCAGAACCCATTTCCTAAAAATGATTTACCATGAGATGGATATTCATCATTAATGATTTACTATAATTTTGTTTTGTTTAGGACTTTGTACATTATAAAATTTTATCAATTATAAGAGTTCAAAGTAAAGTTTATCAATTGTTATTAGTAGTCTGATTTTCGACTCACGGTCTACATTGGATTAATTAGCTTTTAGGTCCAATTATAATGTTAAAACTTATATGTTAAAAAATGTTTTATTTTGTTTCCTAAAGTATTGTTGGAGCGAGTCTAAAATTAATCATCTGTATTCTGTAGACTCATTAAGAGAGTAAATACTGATCACGAGTTTTAAAGTTGCTCCATACCCAAAGTAAAACTCGAACATATGTCCCTATACATTTTAAATTTAAAAACCATATTCAATTATTAACACCATTAAAATATTCTATTAAATTTGCTATATATAATTTTTTTCTCCTTTCCAAATTGCTGGTCATATCACGGGGTGAGATTTACTCCATATGCTGTCAACTTTATGTCTCTTCTTCTTCGAAAGCTCGATTTTTGTTGGAAAAAATTAAAATGGAAATGGAAATTATTTCTTCAAATGAAATTCATATTACATCTGTGATTTTATATATTTAATTATTAATATAAGTTCTTTCCTTTGATGGTTTTATGTTTTTGTTGTTTTCATAATCCCCAAACAGATAAGGTGTATATTGTCAAAATATGGGGCACCAAATTCTAAATGCAATTAACTAGAAACTTTCCTTTTAACCAAATTTCCAACAGCCTATCCATTAAATGTTCTTTTTCCTTTTGGGAAATATGGGTCCAATGTGTGTGAACATTATCTTTTTGAATTAGTTTCTCACCAATTAAATGATGACACATAGCTTCTTCTTTTTTTTTTACTTTTGACAAAAACTTAAGGACTTCTCTATAATTAATCCAACACACTTTTTTGCCCTTTCTCTTCTCTCTCTAACTCAAAAAGGAGAAACCAGCTACATGCCTTTCACCATTTTCTCAACAATGGATCTATGGCAACTATCACCGACATCCACAAATATCTAAAGAGGAATGAACATATATAAATAAGAATGGATGTATGGCATGGTTAAGGCATGGGCAAGGGCAAAAGCTTCAACCTTTATAATTCGTTATATGCAGCTAAGCCAAAATTCTATACGTCTACTAGATTTGAATAATAACCTCATGTTGAGATATTTTGTTATATTTGTCGAAACCATTTTTTTGATAGAAGGGGTCGACTTGAATTTTGAAAACGAAAATGAACACGAGAGTCGCCACCAATCTTTTTTGATGATGTGTGATCAGGTCACCTCGAAAAGTGATTACTTTTTAATAAATGATTTGATTTTATTAAAACAACGAATTTGGTCCACAAAATTCAGAAAAACGGGTTCGGGAGTCGATTACGTACGAGGAAGGATTAGCACCCTCGTAACGCCCAAAATTGGTACCTAATTGATTAATTAATGTCTTAGTGTCGAGAATTGGAAACTTTGAAGAGATTCAAAATACAATCCCTTGTTGAAATGCCGAGAATTTTTGAGAAAGAGGCATCTTTTATGTTAATCGGGAAAGAGAATTACGTCCCATAAATTAGGACACAATGTCCCGATATGAGAATAAACACCGAAAAGTTTACTTATTTGAAAGATTTTCGACTATCTTGGGTTTAAAAAAAGAAATCATATCCCGTAAGGTAGGACAAGATCTTTTGTTAATTCCCGAGATCGTCTAAAAAAACTTATGTTTGAAAATATTCGTGTATTTGAATTTATCAAGAAAACCAAAACCCCATAAGTTAGGATACAACCTTATCAAATCAAAATACGAGGTTTTACTTGCTTAAAACAAATTTTTTGACATATCAGGTAAAATGTAACGCGATGTTGTAATAAAAATAAATTACGTCGCCAATATGCATAACAGAACAAATATAAATACATTAATATGAACAATAACATATAGAACGAATACGGAATAAAATAAACAAGTCGAAAATAAAGACGAAAAAAAATATAACAAATTATCAATTTGGAATTAAAGATGTAATATTAAATAAATAAATGTGGTATAAAATAATTTAGGAATAACAATATCAATAATGATGATTAATAAACAACAATTAATAATCTAAAGTTTTAAAATTATATAAAAGAAAATGAGTAAATAGAGGAATATAAAAAATTAAATGTATTTAGAGTATTTAGGTAAATAAAATAAAAATACAAAGTAAAAGTAATGATGTAAAAACTAATTAATTTAACAACAGGGTAATAATAATAAGTATACGAGAAATATAATAATATTGGTAATGAAAATAATAATAATAATTATTATTATTATTATATCAATAATAATATTCATAATATTAATAAGAAAAAAATGATAGCAATAACATTCAATAATAATTTATATAATAATGTTAATAGTAATAAAATAACAATAAAACTAATAATAATAATAATGCTAATAATAATAGTAATAATAATAATAATAATCTAAGTTTTGAAAGTACATAAAAAATAAAAAATAAATAAGTAATAATAATAAGGGAAAAAAATAAAAATAAAACAAGCCAAATAAGAAAATTGAATAAATAAATAAGCTAAATTGATTTAGGGGCTTAATCATAATTCAAACAAAATTTAAAGGATAAATTAAAATAAAGTAAAAAATATAAAAAACCAAAAAGAAAAGCGCGGCAACAAACGAGGACCAAATAAGAAATTATTCCGATTTCAGACACGCGTCCCTTCTCCAGGAAGTCGGTGAATCGAGGACTAAATAGAATGCGGGATGAAATTAAAGGGTAAAATCTTTAAAAATAAAAAATAGTGAAATTAGGACTGAATTGAAGCAACTCAAAACGGTTGAAGGGCCAGAAGCGAAAATATTCCATTGTTGCGAAAACACGCGGATCCTGGAGTCGGTCGGTTCGGTTCTCGAGTTTGATCCGAAACGACGCCGTTTTGGGGATTCAGAGCACCAGCTAAAACGACGTCGTTTTATGCCCTTAAGTCAAAAAAAAAATTTAAAAATCATTCTGCTTAAGTTCTTAAAAAAAAAAAACCTTGGAGTTCTCAACATTCTGCCTAAGTTCTTCATAGACTTCTGTTTGACTCGACTTTATAACCTTTTGTGGATAATTAAATTTCCAATTTAATGCATTTTGTTGGAAGAAACTTCCTTGCGCTTCATGTATTTGTGTTTTAGCTAAAGCTTAGTCTATATATTTGGAGTTGTGAGCCATGGCAATTGCAACCATGACTACTCCTCTTCCTATTTCCTTATTCCCTTTTCTTCTTCTCATTCCCGCTATCTGTTTTACCATTTGTCATGCCAATTCCAACCTACTTTGCATTCAGAGTGAGAGAGAAGCTCTTTTGAAATTCAAGAATCATCTTATTGATCCTTCAAACAGGCTATCGTCATGGGTTGAAGGTGAGGATTGCTGTGAATGGACTGGTGTCATCTGCCATAACTCAACAGGCCACGTCAACCAACTGCACTTGGCTTCTCCCCCTTTTTCACCTTCAGCCCTAGGAGGCAAAATAAATCCTTCACTGTTGGAGTTGAAGCATCTTAGTTCCCTGGACTTGAGCAATAACGATTTTAGCAGCATACATATCCCGATATTTTTGGGTATGCTGGGGAGTTTAACCCATCTTAACCTCTCTCGAGCAGGATTCCAGGGAGCAATTCCTCATAACCTGGGGAATCTTTCAAAGTTGCAGTATCTTGATCTTCGAGGTAATGATCTCAAATCAAAAAGTCTTCAATGGGTTTCTGGACTTTCTTCCTTGCAGTACCTTGATTTGAGTTATGCGGATCTTCATAAAGCAACTGATTGGGTACAGGTAACATTCAAACTTCCTTCTTTGTTAGATTTGCACTTGTCAAAATGTAGTTTAGACAATGATCCATCTCCGACCAGTGTTAATTCTACAAAATCACTGGTTGTTCTTGATCTTTCTTGGAACAGCTTATCTTCAGTACCTAAGTGGATATTTAGTCTTCATGGTCTTGTGTCCATTGATCTTAGTGTCAATTCTTTGGAAGGCCCAATTCCAGATTACTTTCGGAACATCTCGTTTCTTGAAGTTCTTGATCTTAGTGGGAATCATCTCAATTCATCCATACCCAACTCCTTGTACAGTTTAAACCGTCTTCAGTTCCTTAGTCTTGGCTATAACCAGTTACTGTTGGTGCAAGAGGCAGTAGCAAGCTGTTTCTAGTCTTGCTTGAGTAGTAAGCCTCGAGGCTTGGTGAAGAAGCAAACTCGGAAGCAGAAAACAGAAAGATGAAGCTAGCAAGTGAAAACTGAAAAAGAGAGAAAAAGATCGAATGAAAATGAGCTGATATCTTTCATTAAGCAAGCCAACAAGGCATTAAGCCATTACATATATCAGTCAACAAGTAAAACAAACAAGTAATCACCTAATAACATACCTAACACCACTAAATTGCCTAGTAACTTGGTAAACTTGATTGAAGAACAAAAAGCTTCTACCTAAACTTGTCATTC